>NC_059188.1:971723-1091723 GCF_020631705.1 Daphnia magna
CTACATGGCGAGATGACGAAAAAACCAAAGAGGATTTTAAATTCCAACAAACCGACCATTTCATACGAACAGCATTCACAAATACTATCTGCTCGTTCCATCAAGAAGGCGATAGTTTCATTCTTTGAAACCCTTTTTTCTTTCATCGTGTTGTCTTTGCCATTCACCTGCAAACCTTACGACAGGATGGAAGCTTCCCAGTGTTGCTGCTGCCCTTCCAAGGGACTCATTTGGATGTTTATCGTTTTACTCGCATCCGGGTTGTCACTGGAAATCCCTCGACAAGGACGTCAAAGGATCGAATCTATAGCCAGGACAGTTACAGTTGCAGTGACGGAAATAGCATTTGAAAACAAACCGACACTGTGCATATCTCTAGTCAACGCGACGAGACCTTGTGTCGGAAGACAGGCCCATTGGTCACGTATTCCGCCAGCTGAGTTAGCGGAAATCGGCGTACAACCGTCAATCGTGCAAAAGTAAAACGTTAAATCAAATCTTAAGTTTTGTTCTAAATCAACTTTTAAATTTCGGGGCAAATATTGACAGGGTGGAAGTGACAGACGCTCCAGCTATGTCTCGTTTAAACGACAAAGATTTGGAATTGCTAAAGTTAGACGACCGGCTATTAATGCCGTCTCTGAAAGAAACGTTAGAAGAAAATGGCCGTCAACAATCCAGCGGATTCCTCCGACGATTCACGGATCGTTTCAGCAATGCACTTGGCCTGGTAATAAAATTCAAGCCCAATGTTCCGAAAAGCTTAGCTAATTTTAATCGTTACTGTCGGTTGCAAAAATTAAGGCACGGACTGTTGTGCAAACCGTAACAGAAACGAGAACAATGACGACCACTTATACAGGTACATTTTTAACGTTACCTTGCAACTGTTTTGATCTTAGCAATTAAAATTTCTCTTTCATTTTAAGAATCCTCTGGGTACAACCATTTTTACATCAGTGACTGTATTCCACCGACTTTGTACTACCCCATCTGCAAGAAGTACACGGATGACGCGGAGTAGTAAACTTACAAACGCTATGATTACATAATTTGTCTACGTTACGCTTACTCAAACTGTTCACAATACTCTTGTTAATTATCCTACAAATTTAGATATTAAACGCAAAGGAAAAAGGACAACATTATCTTTTTTGAAAAATCCAACACAAAGTTTTGCTTTCGATTTCCGTGTTTCTTTTTTCGGCACTACACCAAATTTGTCAAGATCTTCTCCGGTCGTTGAACTCACGCTTTCTTATCACCATAAGCAAGGCTGTAGAGAATTCTTGGGCAATGTTCCCATCACGTTGGAGGTTCTGTGATTCTTAAAAAATACTTTTACAATCTTGTCTTTGAATTTTCAACAAATTACATGGGATTTTTGACCAGCTGTTGGGACTTGGATTACAGGCAACCCTTTTACGTAAAACTAACTTGTCAGTCTAAGTTAGCGATTAAATAGGTAACAAGTCGCCCTACAGTTGTTCGCTCTCTATAACACGTTAATTGGCAGGTTAGAGCCATGTTTCATTTACATATAAATGTAAAATCAAGCTAAATCAAATCAAGATCTGAATTACATTACATGGAAGAAAGAAGGTGAGCAAGACGTGGAGCACATTCATAGCCAACGGCTATCACGGGTGTTGTCTCAGTGAAGATTGATTATAAAGACCAAACCACCAGCTATTCCATGCATCTTGGCAAAAGTTTACTGATATTTGGTAGGAGAATCGAACAAGATGTGTTTAGTTTGGTCTGCGGTTCATCCTTGATGCCATCAGATAAAGCTTTACAAAGAGCTTGATGAGAACTGCTCGGAAATGCTTAATCGTTGCCATTGCGAAGCAGAAATGACATAATTTGTTACGTTTCTTTTCAAGCAAAAAAGGCCAGAAGGAAATCTTGATTTTCTCGGAATATTGTCAGAGCTGTGAACCGAAAGGGTCACAGTCTGAGGATTCTACCGCCAAAACCAAGTCCCTTTCGGTTTTCTACCCTCAATTCCCCTTGAGACTGTAGGGTTGTTTTGATCTTGTTTAGGTTTTGTTCCCATGACCTTGCCCTCTACTTCCTCCACCTCGTTTTTAGATGTTTTTGAGGGTCAAGTTCACCAGTGCAACTTTCGCTGTCGACCCGTCAACAACCATTTCACATTCGTCGTAAATACGGTGCACCAGTTTGTTTTCTTGGGTCAAAACTTAGATTGGTACAGGTAATGTACTGCCCAAGCCTTCCAGTAGTTAGATATGCATCTAGACAGCATTGTTACTAGGTCAGTTGAGTTACATGAAGCATTTCCACAGGAGGACGTAAAGATGGGCCAAGTTTGTGGTGGAGAGAGCAAGCAAGATTACAGCATCACGAACGTGGCCAATGCCTACAGCAAAACCATTTGGGTAAGGGTTGTTGGCGAACGCAAGCACGTGACGTTAAGAAACTCACCGATCGGGAGTACTGCAGGAATTGACTTTACGCCCATTTACCCCGGAGATTTCCAGTCCTTCCGGCTGTCTTCAAATCAAGACCCTGACGACCCAGTCTACATCACCATTCTTACCGATGATGACCTGATTATGTGTAATAGCGTACCGCAGTTAGAAAACCAGTCTGTCATTGTTGATCAAAACGGTATACTGAGGAATACGATGACCGGTTTCATATGGCGAGACACCAATGGCAAAGACCACGACGTGGAAAAAAGCATTGATGATTACGACTAATGCCGCTGCATTACCGTTATTCTTATCATTTCTTGTTTCTTAAATTCAGAAACCTGTAAATGAAATCTTGTCACATACAAGTGCACAATCACAGACTATCTATTCAGATCAATAATTTATGTTTCAAACAAAATACTTTTTTTTTAAATATCTATATTCGTTTTTTTTTAATGGCTAACAAACGATTGACAACGTCGCCTAATATCCGCTGACCGCCATTATTGCTCAGGCACGTTGGCGAGTCAGACGTTAAATGAGGCTCATGAACATTTTTGCGTCAACTTAATTCTAGAAGCGACTATTCAAGTTGATAGCATTTGATTTCTTGCCAATTTAAGCATGAAATAGTGAAGACTTCTAATCACGAGGGCTTTTGCTCGTTCACTGCAAATATTCAAGTTGATGGCGAATTAGAGATTGTCTCATGGTCGCGTAACGCGATTCGTACCAGAGCTTATGCTGTAGCCTTGCTGTAGCCTCTAGTCGGGTCAATCGCCCGTCACTCTCCTTCTAAGAGGAGATAAGTCGTATAGTTAGTTTGATCAGCATGGTGGAAATGAAAATTTTTTTACCCAGGTAATTATGGAAATATTCGTATTTTTATATTTTATGTGTCCGTTAATACCTTGCTATCGCCTAGTTCTGCACAAGATCTTGCCATCGTACGAGAGCGATGAAGTCGCCATATCATCAAGATGGCGGTTCATTTTGTTGGTGTCAAGGTTGAAAGAGCAAGGTAACAATTGATTCAGCAACTATTAATTAAAATTTTTTAATTGTGGTAATGTAAGAGCTGATATATTTGATAATAACGTTCAAGCTCATTGAAAATTTAAGAAAAAAAGGAAAGATTCTTGTCTGAGTTACCAGTTAATGATTTAGGTGTGCCCATAGAAAAAAAGGTTACTTGATAAGTATCCTCAAATCATTCCAGTAGATGTATCGAAATCGTTTGTTCTCGTTTATATACTGTCGTATCCTATATTGTCCATAAATTGGAACAAATGGTAGATTATTGTGATTTGAGAAACACAGAACATGTTACAGGACTGATACTAGTTATTTTGTCATTACAGCTTCCTGTGTGTGCTGAAAGTATGATGTCCCTACAAAACCTTAGAGCTCCTAAGAAATCTCAAGAAATTTTTGGATTACCCCAAAATATTTGAATCTATACCAAGTTCCTGACATCTGTCCGGACACACACTGGTCAATGATAACTAATGTACCATTGAACTTGTGTAAGGATGTTAACAGTTAAAATATGTTAATTTATCTCTATGTAGGACTTAAGCTTGTAAACTGATAAGTCAATGGTATACTGTTCATAGGACTTGTTGATTAAGTAGCTGAACTTATGTGTGAAATTGTTTTATCAAAACATTTACAGGTTTAGAGAAATTTTTGGCACTCAGAATGGAAAATTGCCTGTTCAGTAGGTACTTCTATGATTACTTTCAGATGGCAGTTGATTATTTGCATGTCATACAGGTTTTCCCTATGAACAAAGATAATTGTACCAGGAGGTTGTAAGGATGCTTCCCCAACAGGTGTTCCAGGCCGTTACGCCTTCTTACTGAAATGCCGTTGTTGGCAGGCAAGCTAGATGCTCAAAACGCCTGTTTTGACATAATCAACAAGCAAAATTGGTTGGCCTTAGCCTAAATTGGTGGTCATGGAGGAAATACTTCAGGGTAATTACTAGAACCATTTCAATCGTTCCGTTAACATTTTTTCTACTCGTAGTCACATTCAGAATATTATTTCATTTTTACTGCCCAGGCCAATTTTGATTTTCACCGTTTCGTACACGTGGTTTTAGTGCTACAACCGCCGTCTGTGGCCAGTAATGGAGACCGATATTGTACAGGTAGTTTGGTTTATTATTGCCCTCTTTCACCAATATTACATTATATCTGCAACTACAGCAGTGCTCTTCACATAGTTTATGACCCGTGATGTCACCTCTGATCTTTTCAGATAGCAAGGACGAGTATGCAGTCTGTAGTAGATGGGCCGGTTTCCTATCGCCTCGCAACAAACGCTTTCTAATAGTAGGTCTCCTGTTCTACCCAGCCGCCTGGCTGGCGTCGAATAATGAGCTTACGGATCTCGTCATAGACGAAAATTAAAATTGCGAATGGCACAGCAGGTAACCACCAGTTCCATCTACATTAAAGAAACAGAGATGAAAAGCGAACTTTGACGGCCATGAATTTAGCCTTTGACATAAAAAGATGAAACTTACTTGATTGGGTACATACGAAGACCGTTGTCCATGCCGGGAGTGTAGGAGAGGAAGCATGCAACGGCCGTCTCGAAGAAGAGACCGAACGTGAGAACGTGGTTGCGCATCCCTTGTTGGAACAGCGAATTACGTCTGGTTTTGCAAATGATCAAATCAGTCCATTGGACAATGACGACCGAAATGAAAAAGGCAGTGTGGCATGTGAACTCCAATTGCTTGCGGTTTTCGTAAGTCTGATAACATTTGAAATGCGATATGATAAAAAGGAAAGTGTGCAGTTATACATTATAGAGTACCCATTCTTGTCCGTAGGAATCCGGGAGATCGTTGATGGCTTTTGAGTCCCATCGCTTGCGCAGATCCAGGAGGTACATTGGCCAAAAGCCATTTTCAGCCATGATGACGAAATAGGAAAAGAAAGCACCAAACGCTTGCATCACACCAATTTGGCCGTAAGACATGGAAATCAATCTATTTTCGTATTCGATTAAATTTCAGTTACAGTGTATAGATACCAGATTGATTGATTATTACCTAGAGTTGACAAGTTTGTCCGTCTGAGCATTACGCGGATACCGTTTCATAATATCTGATTCGGCTTCTTCGTAAGCCAGTGAAATGGCCGGAACCTGGGTGAATGCAAACCTTCAGAAACCGCTTGGATTATCATAATTAATATATTGATTGATACCATGTCTGTTCCCAAATCAATGCAAAGGATGGTGACGGTGCCCAGAGGCAGAGGAATACCGAAGCTAATGAAAGCTAAGAATGGTGTGAGTTCAGGAATTTTAGACGTCAGTGTGTACGCAATAGATTTCTTTAGGTTATCGAAAATGAGACGGCCTTCTTCGACGCCAGTAACGATTGAAGCAAAATTGTCGTCCAACAGGATCATGTCTGCAGCTTGTTTGGACACATCCGAGCCAGCAATACCCATGGCCACACCTACAACGACCGATATACAAATTAAGGTTTTTTTTTTTCCTTTTGTACGCTTAAGAGATTAAAATTGATTCATTACCGATATCGGCCTTCTTTAAGGCAGGTGAATCGTTAACACCGTCTCCAGTTACGGCAACAATTGCACCGGCACGTTGGCAACCTTCGACGATGACGAGCTTTTGCTGGGGCGATGTTCGAGCGAAGACAATTTCTGAATGGTTACGTAGAACAGCATCGAGTTTCGCGTCGTCCATGTCGCGCAATTCTGTCCCGGAGATGACTGCGGCGGTGGCATCTCTAGGGTTGATCTTTCCTACTGGCACATTCAAACGGGTAGCAATATCTTCGACAGTCTCACTGTCGTGCGTAATAATTCCGACGGAACGAGCGATAGCCTTGGCAGTGATAGGGTGATCGCCAGTCACCATGATTACTAGTGGAATATCATTTAATTATTTCAATTTACATTACAGAGAGCTAAGGGACTCGTATACCTTTGATTCCGGCTGAACGGCATTTGGCGACGGCGTCAGGTACAGCAGCTCGAGGTGGATCAATCATAGAAATGAGACCGACAAAGCGAAGCCCAGTGATGGGGAAATTAATCTCGTCAGCATCAAATTTGTAGCCTTTGGGATACTGATCAAGAGGCAAATGCAAATCGCAGAAACCCAACACACGTTCACCCAACCCACCAAGCTCCATGTAGGCCGCGTTGAAGGCCTCTTTCATCTGATTATCCATAGGTCTCTCTTGGCCGTTGATGAAAATGGTCGAGCAGAGGTCAAGAATTCTCTCTGGAGCACCTTTCATGGCCAGGAAATACCGACCATCTTTTTTATCTTCATTCTCATGAATAGACACCTGGTACTTGTTGCTGGAGTTAAATGGGATTTCGCAGACTTTGGCATTACGTGCTCGAATGGCCATAACTTCGCCAGTAGCCAATTCGACACATTTGAGTAAAGCAGCCTCGGAAGCATCACCGTTAACATCGCGCTGCATTATGGGAACACCTTGCTGTCCACCTTGAAATTCGGCACGGCTGCAAAGGCAAACAACCTGGGACAGAGCTTTCCAGCCTGCGCTAGTTTTATCGTACTGTGCGCCTATTGAAATGGTATAAGAAACATTGTTTAAGAATAACTAATAATATCAAGTGTAGGATTAAGGTACAGTCACAGCTACCCGATTGATTCTCTGTTGTATCAGACTGGATGATTTTACCGTCGTACCACATATGGGCAACTGTCATACGATTTTGAGTCAGAGTTCCGGTTTTGTCGGAACATATGATCGAAGTTGAACCCAATGTTTCAACGGCTTCCAAGTTCTTCACCAAACAATTCTTCTTTGCCATACGTTTGGCCGTGAGTGTTAAGCAGACGGTGACAGTAGCCAACAACCCTTCTGGCACCTTAGCTACGATGATACCGATTAAGAAGATGGCAGCCTCGAGGAAGCTGTAACCCAGAAGCATGGCGAGGATGAAGAAAGTGACACCTAAGAAAACAGCCACCACCGTAATGATGTGAATGAAATATTCGATTTCTCGAGCTATCGGCGTCTGGCCCGTTTCCAGTCCGGAAGCCAATCCAGCTATGCGTCCCATCACCGTGTTGTCCCCGATGTTGATGACTATACCACGCGCTGTACCTGTAAGTCAACACATAATCAGCAAGCTTCATCTATTGAGTTTAATTTCTGGTCTTTAGTGGTTTGATTTATTAGACATGCCTTCAATTGCGTTGGTTGAAAAGAAAGCCAAATTTTTGGTTTCCAATGGATTGCTGTGTGTAAACTCAGGACTTCTGCTCTGTGGTTCCGATTCACCGGTTAATGAAGAATTGTTGACTTTGAATTGTCGTGCCTCCAAAATGCGAATGTCGGCGGGAATGCGGTCACCGAATTTGACTTCTACCACATCTCCGATTGTTAGCTGATCAGCTTTGATGGTTATCTTTTGGCCATCGCGGATAACTAGGAAAAGCAAATTGAGGGACCAAGTTCTTGAATGACTCCATGATTTTGCTACTTTTCCTCTCTTGGAAATAGGAGAACACAGCAGTCACCACAACGACGAATGTCAGTGCAATACCCAGGTATAACTAAAAATTGTAGAAAGCTGTTTGATTAGCTTTAATTCTTTATTTTTGTTGAATAAGACAGCTTACATTGTCGCCTAGAATGTCAGGATTGCGCGAGATTTCGATTGCGTAGGCCGAGTAGCATAGGACAGCACCGACCCACAATAGCAGGGAGAAACCTCCGAAGAGTTGGTTGCAGAATTTCACCCATTCGGGCGTTGTCCTTGGAGGTGTCAAGGCATTGGGACCATCACGTTCGAAGTTGGCTTTAGCTTGAGCTGACGTCAAACCCTACGTAAGTATTTCAGGTTAATTGACGTTAACTTCTGTAATTCTTGTGATAATAATTAGCATTATAAATGAATATCTGAAAGTGATTTGGTGCATTAAGATTACACTTAGGAGTGAAGAAAATGCTTTTTTAATTTCTGCTTTTATCAAACAGGAAAAGCGACTCACTTTAATAAGCGCAAACTTATTTCAGAATGTAAAGGATTGCAGACTTCACTTATATTAAACTATACTTCGATAAACTTAAGTACGTATACAGAAAAATATTTGTTTTTTCTTTGTTTTGTTTTTTTATGGTTTTTTTCTTTTTATTTCTAAGTATATCCAGAAGAGAAATGCATAAATATTTTCACCTTAATTGGATCACATTTCAAGCGTCGGCACAAGTCTTCGACGGATATCCGATGCTCATCCATCTCCAATTCCCTTTTCAGGTTATCTAAATTTTTTACCTTTTTGGATTTGGGAGCCATTCTGGATATTTGCAAATCAAATATTGTATTAATTGGTAGAAGTCCACTACAAACTTTGACGACCAGTAGGACATTAATCAACTATGTCTTTACCTGGAGCAGGAAGGAGTACCGTGTCGCTCGGAGGCAATGCGCTCGCAGTCTGAAGAAAATTTGGATAAAGATAGTTGACTTTATCACCTTGGTGATGCCTTGTACCGGTTAATCTATTATTCCATGTAACACTTCGCTAGCCGTGAAGTACTTATCGAACTGGTATCGTTCAAAGTTTTTGTCAAATCATTTCACCGTTTAGACGAACGTGATTGAAGAGAGTAATGAATTGTTTCCGACTTGAGTCAGTTAGGTGTAGGCACCCATTCGTCCAGAATCGACTGGAACTCGCGGAACTTCGCCCTACAGTTTCCGTCATCCTGTTAAACGGAACAAACGCCTGTTGTCATTAGAAGGGAAAACAAAACGCCACTTTTATACTACTCTTAGCCAGTTGGAAGCGGATTCAATCTTTGGTAACTGTATGGCTTGTTGGTTTTTCTTCTTACCGTTTGTTGTGTCTCGAAGAATAAGGAAATAAGTATTTCAAGATCGATTAGAGGGAAATTCCCAAATCTTTGCTGGGAAAAACGCTAGCGAGTCGAGACCAGGATAAAACGTAGCCGCGTAACTAATCTGATTTAATAATTGCCGAATCAGTCCACGTAAGACAGAATTCATATAGCATTGTAATTTTTCGCATCAAAAGAAATATGGCCAAGAGCAGGCAAAGTAATGATACAATCAGCAATCAAAGTTATCTGTCGGAATTTTGCAACATGTAGAGTGGTTCATAAAGAAACTGTAGAAATCGTTAATTGTTTCCATCTCACTCGCTAATCTTATTGTTCCCCGCTAACTCGCTATCCAATACTTTATTAACAGTTGTTGTTACCTTATTATCAATAAGGTGCTGTAGTTAATCGGGGGCTAGTACATGAGAAAACGTTCAAACTTTAACTACTTAGGTAACCTAAAGCAAAACAACCAATGCTAAACTAAGGGGTGGGGGGGTGGTGAACGCCATAGTAAAATGTTGAATATGCTCAGAAAATAACAAATGCAAACATTTCTCGTGTTCAAACAAGTTATCGTCAGGCTCGTGAATAGTAAAACGGGCGCCATTACCGGATCTATTTCTGGGGACAACCAAGCGAAACAGGTAAGAGGGCTTACGTCATTATTGTTTTGATCTCCAGTTGTTTAACAAAAATCACAGGATACTGACCATTAGTGTAGATTCCGTCAGAAGTAACGCAAACACTGAATTTTCTGGAGTGCTTTGAGAATTCTGAAACCGATGTCCTACGTTAATTGAAACATCCAGTAGGATGATGTCACCCTGAAAGTTAAGTTGTTGGTATTCAACAGTTAGATCCAGGTTTCCATCTAGTCAATCCGCATCCTTGCAGCTCGGAGCAGTAATGCATTCTCCAATGCCGTAGCCATACAGTGTTAGAGTTGGTTCCAAATCAGGTTACTCCGCCTCTTGCAGTCACATATGGTGAGAAATAAGCTAGCAGCAGTGTAAGTTCAAGCCGGTTATGGGCATGGCGACAAGTTGCTATGACGTAAGTCGGAAACATTTCATCTCTCTTCTCGGCTGTTTCGTAGTTGAACAACGTCGGCAACTTAATCAACACTTTTGATAAACACCAATTACATGAAGACTTTTAGAGTGGTCGATTGCTGTGCAGAATGTTAAATGTAACTCGTCGATCTGGTTGTGGAAGGAAAAATCATTAAACGAAGTTTCCGAGGTGATAAAGTCAACCGTCTCCCTTCAGATGTTCTTCAGCCAACAATCGTCTTTTCTCCGATCAACATGCACCTGAGTCCAGGTAATCGTTTTTACCAACCTTTTTTATATGTTAGTTGATTGCGTGTCGCAGTCGCGTTTTGCAATTTTTTTTTTCTATCAAAATGAAATTGGTAGCTTGGAAAATGATCAAGTGTAACGCTTTACAAAGAAACGTGCGACGAAATTTGAAACATTTTTTTAAACCTTAGTATTTCATAAATCCGAAGCTTTCGCGGACTAATGTTGACTTATGCTTGTGCTAAGTTGTTGTAGTAGTTTTTGGCTCCTTTGGCACTGATCTGTTCGTCGTTTAATTGGAAATGGTTGAATCTAAAGGTTTCATCGTTACGGCTTGATTTTTCAAAGCAACGGTGTTCCTTTCTAGGCTGAGTACCACATTTAGCAAGATTATTCTCCATGTATTTCATTTCCCGTTTTTATTTTTTTTTTTTCCCCTGTTAGCCAGCTAGCACAGTTCTTTTCCAGTTTCCCCGGTTAATCCGAGTAAAACATTCCTATAGTGGCTTCTCACTGCGCAGTGCCGCAGAATCTTTTCCCATCGTATGCGGAACTTTCCGCCATCTTAAGGGTGAACTCAACACAGGACATCGAGTTCAGAAAGTGGCTATCTAAGACATAACGGAAGCCTGTACCGTTCTGGGCAGCTACAAACAAAACGGAATTGGCTTTCCGAAATTTCGCAATTTTTTAAAATGTATTAATGTGTCTAATTGTGGGATTCTTATCTACGTTTGTAGAATACTCTTAGACCACCAATCCAAGAAAAGTTTTAGCATAGCCATGTCATAACTTTCAGGTTTGACAATTAATCAATTTAGTATAGACCCTGCCAAACTTTGAGCTTTGATGACCAGTAAAATAAGTTACTTAAAAACCCTATAGGCATGTTTATTGTATCAAATTCTTGCATACTGTTGCTAATTTAACAACTATGGCTGCCCAATTTACATTACATGATTGCCTACCAGTAGTTGGTGTTTCAGGTATTTTGACCACCATAACTTCTAAACTGTAATCAACTATGGAGTTACCATGAGTTACCCTATGTATATGAAACAAGAAGTTCCAAAAAAGGTGGCAATAGTAGTATATCTCATACTGCACAGTCACAATAAAAAAAAAAAATTGTTTGGTCCGAGACAACGTCACACATCTATATTTATCATAAATGGATTGTTTTGAACAGGGGCAGTTATGTTTGCTATTACAGTTGTTCAATGGGCGTTATTGTGGTTAATGATTTCAAACCACATCTTATTACTTGATGTTGAATAATGTAACAAATGCGTTTTATCGCTGGACTAATTAGAGACATTTTTTTTAATATTTTCATTCAGCCCTTGCGCAGCTGTCAAGGAGGATGTTTGAAATCGCCTCAAAACAATTGTGTCCTAGTAGTAGGTTTCTTTGTCTAACCATCCCCCTGGATGCTGTCGAAGAATTAGCTTTCGGATCTCGTCATAAACGAAAATCAGTATGGAGAAAGGCATAGCGGGTACCCACCAGTTCAACCTAGTCGAAGATAAGTGTTTATCATGCATTTTCATGACAACTTTGATATTAGATGAAAATGGATACAAAAAGACTTACTTAAGAGGATACATACGAAGACCTTGGTCCATGCCAGGGGTGTAGGAGAGGAGGCATGCGACGGCAGTCTCGAAGAACAAACCGAAGGTGAGAACATGATTGCGCATTCCTTGTTGGAAGAGGGAATTGCGTCTAGTTTTGCAAATGATTAGATCGGCCCATTGAACGACGACGATCGAAATGAAAAATGCTGTATGACAGGTATATTCCAATTTCTTGCGATTATCGTAAGTCTAGTGATATGTAGAAAACGAGTCACAAAATTGAATTAATCTTAAATTTTATTCTTAACAGATTACCCAGTCTTGTCCGTATGAATCTGGGAGATCGTTTATGGCTTTTGAATCCCATTGCCTACGGATACCAAAGAGGTAGCTGGGAAAAAAGCCGTTCTCAGCCATAATTACAAAATAGGTAAAGAAACCGGCCGATGCTTGCATCATACCGATTTGACCATAAGCCATTGAGATCAACCTATGATTTTTTTTTTAAATAACGTATTTCTTAGTTGTGAGTCGCAGTGAAAGAAAAGCAAATTATAATTGTTTACCTATCGTTAACAAGATTATCAGTCTTCGGATTACGTGGGCGTCTTTTCATGATGTCTGCTTCAGCCTTTTCGTACGCCAATGAAATGGCCGGCACCTAAATTGCGAGGATCCACACAGTCTTAAGTAATTTCTGAAATTATTTCAAGGGCTTTAGCAAACTAATACCATATCTGTTCCGAGATCGATGCAGAGAATAGTAACAGTGCCCAATGGCAGCGGAATATCGGCTAAGATGAAGACCAAAAACGGTGAGATTTCCGGAATGTTTGAAGTGAGCGTGTAAGCAATAGATTTCTTTAAATTATCAAAGATAAGACGGCCTTCTTCTACACCGGTCACGATTGAAGCAAAGTTGTCATCCAGCAAAATCATGTCGGCAGCTTGTTTGGAAACATCTGAGCCGGCGATACCCATAGCCACACCTGCAATCAATCATCCACAGTCCCGTTTAATGCTTCGTCACAATAGGTGAATTATAGAGCGAATTTATACCAATATCGGCTTTCTTCAAGGCTGGCGAATCGTTAACACCGTCCCCAGTTACTGCCACAATAGCACCGGCACGTTGACAACCTTCGACGATGATGAGCTTTTGTTGAGGGGATGTACGTGCAAAAACGATTTCTGCGTGATGGCGTAGAACGGAGTCAAGTTGGTCTGCATCCATATCGCGCAGCTCAGAGCCAGAAATGACAGCAGCTGTTGCTTCACGAGGGTTGACTTTGTTGATTGGTACATTCAAACGGAGGGCAATATCTTCAACCGTTTCACTATCGTGGGAAATGATTCCAACGGAACGAGCAATAGCTTTGGCCGTGATAGGATGGTCACCCGTCACCATGATAACTGAAGATAAATCACGATTTTGTTTCATTGGATTAAAAGTTTTCTAATTTGTTTTTCAATAGCTGAATACCTTTGATGCCGGCTGAACGACATTTGGAAACAGCATCGGGAACAGCAGCTCGAGGTGGATCTATCATGGAAATGAGACCGACGAAACGTAGTCCGCTGATGGGAAAGTTAACTTCATCAGCGTCAAATTTGTAGCCTTTGGGATACTGATCAAGAGGCAAATGGTAATCGCAGAAACCCAAGACACGTTCACCCATTCCACCCAGCTCCATGTAAGCCGCGTTAAAAGCTTCTTTCATTTCATTATCCATAGGTCTGTCCTGTCCATTGATAAAGATTGTCGAGCAGAGGTCAAGAATTCTCTCTGGAGCACCTTTCATGGCCAGGAAATAACGACCGTCTTTCTTATCCTCATTCTCATGAATGGACACCTGGTACTTGTTGCTGGAGTTGAATGGAACTTCACAAACTTTGGTGTTACGTGCTCGAATGGCCATGGCTTCGCCGGTAGCCAATTCGATACATTTAAGTAATGCGGCCTCAGAAGCGTCGCCATTAACGTCGCGCTGCATAATAGCAACACCTTGCTGTCCATTTTTGAATTCGGCGCGACTACATAAACAGGCGACACGGGACAAAGCCTTCCATCCGGTGCTGGATTTGTCGTATTGGGCACCTGTAAGTCACTTACAGTAATTAAATGTATTTGAGCTTGCTAATAATTCTGCATGTACCGCTTTGATTTTCAGTAGTGTCAGCTTCAATAATTTTGTTGTCAAACCACATGTGGGCAACTGTCATGCGATTTTGGGTCAATGTTCCCGTTTTGTCAGAGCAAATGGTTGATGTGGATCCAAGTGTCTCTACAGCCTCCAAGTTTTTGACTAAGCAATTTTTCTTTGCCATGCGTTTGGCAGTTAGAGTTAAACAGACAGTCACAGTGGCCAACAAACCTTCTGGCACATTGGCTACGATGATACCAATTAAAAAGATCACAGCCTCTAACCAGTTATAGCCCAAAACCAAGGCGATAACGAAGAAAGAGACGCCCAAGAAGACGGCTACTCCTGTAATGATGTGGATGAAATGTTCAATTTCCCTAGCAATTGGGGTTTCGCCTGTTTCCAGTCCAGAAGCCAAACCAGCAATGCGACCCATCACCGTGTTGTCGCCAATGTTGACCACCATTCCACGGGCCGTACCTATAAAATCCAGAACAAAATAGCGGTCATTCAAGTGTCATTATCACAGGTATTATCAAAGCAAAAAAGTTATGCCTTCAACTGCGTTGGTTGAAAAGAAAGCCAAATTTTTTGTTTCAAGAGGATTTTCGTTGGTAAACTCTGGGCTGCGGCTCTGGGGCTCTGATTCTCCCGTTAGTGACGAGTTATCAACTTTGAATTGGCGCCCTTCTAAAATACGGATATCGGCAGGAATACGGTCCCCGAATTTGACTTCCACCAGATCGCCGATGGTCAGCTGTTCAGCTTTGATGGTTATCTTTTGGCCATCGCGGATAACTAGGGCGAATTGAGGGACCAAGTTCTTGAATGACTCCATGATTTTGCTACTTTTCCTCTCTTGTAGGTAGGAGAAGACGCCCGTTACGACTACAACAGTGGTCAGTACGATACCTAGGTATAACTTTAATCAAAAATGAAAATTAACACAATGAAGTAGGCTTTGAAATAATTGAATGGCTCACGTTATCGCCAAGAATGTCTGGATTATTTGTGACTTCAATGGTGTAGGCGACATAGCAAAGGATGGCACCGATCCACAAGAGCATAGAGAAACCGCCAAAGAGTTGATTGCAGAATTTCACCCATTCAGGCGTTGTCTTTGGAGGCGTCAGAGCATTTGGACCATCACGTTCATAGTTGGATTTTGCCTGTGCTGTCGTCAAACCCTGAACATAATTTAACAAAATGCAGTTATTATCTATCAATTTTCAATAACCATAATATCTACATTATTCCTAAGGTGACGGAGCTATCAGCTTTGCTAGTACTATCCAATTTCCAAACCAAAAACATACGGCCTTAACCGAATACGTCTAGTTTTCCCTGGTTCTACATTTGGTATGCCTGTTGCCTCACCAATTACCAACCGACGACAGAATTTTAATGAAGCAATTTGAAAGGAATTTTGTTTGTAGTCTCAAGGATTTCTCACGCCCAGAGCCAACAGCGAGTCAATAAGTAAACGTTTAAATTTTAAACATACATAATCTTTCCTAAGTAATACCTTTATTAACACTATTTCAATACAAACCCAATTTCTGGAAAGTATTGCAAATTTAAAAATAAAATGATTAAAGAGCGCGATTAACCTTGATCGGATCACATTTCATACGACGATAGAGATCTTCGACGGGTATACGATGCTCATCCAACTCCAGTTCGCGTTTAAGGTCATCCAAATTAGTTTTCCCCTTTTTTTTGAATCTTTAGGTGCCATTCTGGACTCTGGTTCAGGCCACCTACACAGATAACAAAGAAGGGTGCTTCTTAGCCAGAAGTGAAAAAAGCAAGGAAATATTTAGAATTTTTTTTTACCTGGAGCCGGAAAAAATGAGTGTCGCTTAGAGGCGATGCTTTTTCAACCTGAGTGATACTTGAACGGGGACAGCTGAATATATTGCCTCGGAGAGACGACGTCGACTGTTTGAGCACACTGGCCTGAAAAATATCTCATTCTAAGCAGCCACTCGCTATCTCGGCAGTAAGCATCAAACTTTTGATGTCGAAGATTGCTTGTTAAATCGTCTCGTCGTTCGGCAACGTGATCGGAAAACAGGGCTCTTCCAGTAAGGCTTTGTATGGGGAGGATAACAAATACCACCGATTTGCGTCACTCTTTTAGGTGCCATTTAATCCAGAAATGACTAGAACTTGGTGCAGATACTTCTCACGCTTTCTCCGTACGCACTGCAAGTAATTATGAACGGTTAACAGTCCAACGTTGTATTAAAAGGGGAAGGTTACTGCTTCGAGCCGGAAGAATGCCGATGAAGTCGTTTGTAATCTGGATCTGTGGTTTGATTTCAGTTAGGTTTTGAATTCTTTGAATTTCAAGTTCCGTTGAAACAACAGCTAACAAAGAAACGCGCTGCTTTCGGAATGTTCAATTAATATTCGCATCGGTTTAATCAAGAAATACAAAAACCATGAGATTAAAAAGGATTCTGAGAATTGATCACCAGGTGGCAGTTGGGTGCCAATCAAAGTAGACGATGTTTGGTATTCTTTACTGTCAGGACTTTAGTGGAGATTGAGATACATGTCCTATTTTAACAAATCCATATCACAAACTTATTAACATTAGTTTTTCGCATATCCTCTGAAACTTAATGGAAGACGGAACATCAACTTGTACTTCTGTTGACGGAACGGAAGATTTCGGCGATAACCCCACCCGAGATTCGTTGACAGAAGGGATTCTAAACTTACTCAAACCTACAGTTGATTGCCTGGAAAATTCCATAAAAAATACTAGGTAAATAAAAGCTTATTCCTTCATCGCAGCAAGTGCTGAATTACTATTATGTTACTGTTTTGTGGGATTCTAATTATTTAAAATTAAATCCAGGCAAAGCCAAGCTGAGCTTCGCAATCAAATAGAAAATTTGTCGGTAGAGCTTAAAGTGACAGCACAGAATCAGCAGTCTCCCATCGATTTGGAATCATACATAAAAAAATTGTTGGATGCTAGGAAAAGGATAACAATAGTCAACAGTATCCTTCAAAATGCTCAGGTAATTTCCAGACAAAAATCCATCAATTTTACCCAAAAACATTTATTTTTTCTTAGGATCGCTTGAATAAAATACATCAACTAGCAGCAAAAGAAATTGTGAAAAGCCAATCTTCAGAGAATCCCCCACATGATGGATAAGATAGAAACACCAGATTTATCCCATATAAGCAGCAGTGACTATGAAAATGTCTATGAACCAGCAGAAGACTCTTTTTTGATGCTTGATGCTCTGGAATCTGAAATTCCATACATAAAAGCCATTAAACCAACAATCTGTCTTGAAATAGGTTCAGGATCTGGGATAGTGCTAACTGGATTAGCCAAATGTCTTGGTTCTGGCTGTGCTTATTTCAGTGTAGATATTAATTCACATGCTGCCCAAGTGACTCGTAAAACTGCTAGTAGAAACTGTGTCAGCTTGGAAGTTGTTAACTGTGACTTAGTTGGACCTTTTTTATCCCGAATTCAGAATGAAATTGATGTGCTAGTGTTTAATCCTCCATACGTTCCAACGGATGAAAGTGAAATTGATCCAAAGTCACCCATCGCCTTATCTTGGGCAGGTGGGCTTCGGGGGAGAAAAGTTATGGATCGTCTTTTCCCCCTAATACCGCAGATCATGTCACCTAACGGTACATTCTATTTGCTTATCGTGAAAGAAAATGATGAAGATGATATTTTTAAAGTCATGAAGTCTTACAAATGGCATGGTTCTGTAATAATGGAGCGTAAAGCTGGGCGTGAATATTTGAAGGTACTTAAATTTAAACATGTCCAGATGTAAAGAAAACTTCTGCTAATAAAGAAATTCAAGAAAAATTTGGCCCATGTTATGTATTCGGATAAGGAATTATTTGGGAATTGATGAAAAATGATGTTTGGCAAATGTCTCAGCCACCAAAATCGGAAAAACAAGGCTAGCATCTGCACAGACCTGTCAATTTCCACAAGGTTAAATCCAGATTTCTAAGCAACTCTATAGTACTCAATTTGTTTTTACCTTAACGGGTGTGGCGTCTTTCTTAATTTTCCCCCATGAAACCGCTTCATCTGGTTTAGCTCCGCTGTCACTACCGTCAAAGTCGCAAGCTGTGTTGATAAAAACAGCAAAATCTGCACCGTTCCTCTGAAATTCCAGTATGCATTAAAGTTAACAAATACTCTTTAACACAGACTATGAAACTTTTTCTGTACCATGAGGTTGGCATTACAAATGTGGTGTTTAATGAGACCTCCGCCCAAAATGACCATTCCCGAATTGGAAGCTTTGACGGCCATCGTGTTAAGCCTTTTAAGGTCTTCGAGAATATCCACTACAAGACCAGGGTTCTTGTACGAATGAAAATACATCATATCACCTAAACTTCCATCTGTCAACGCGGGACTAAACACTGGGATATTGTTAATAGCGGCCCAGTAATAAACCGATTCTGGGTTGTTGATCGCACGACCGAGTTTCTCAATGATTTTGGAAGGTGTCCATTTTGTTCCTTTTTCTTTCTGTTCCGCTACCATCTCGTCAAGCAAGGGCATTGCCCAGTCTTCAAACTTACAATAATTGTCATTGGGTATCACCAAATTGCCAATCCTGTTGATCCCACTTTCTCTTAAAGTTGATCCTTTAAGTTCAAAATTTCCCACGAACGTCGGCGCAAGACACTTGATGAAGTCTTCTTCTACTCCTCCAGCTGTCGTCACAATGCAGTCCACAAGTTTATTCTGCACCAAGAATTTTATTGTGTCACGAATGCCAGATGAGCACATATTGGAAGTGTAGCCCAAAAATATGGTGCAGTTTGACTTCCGCTTGATAAACAAATCTTCCTCAAACTCATCCAGGCCAAGGCTCTCTGGTATAGGTTCTATTCTTTTTGCAAGCTTCAAAATAAAGCTAGTAAAATTGAGTTATATAAACTGAAAATTCTTAATAATTTACCATCTTGTTGACTTCATTTACTGCAAGTCCAAAGGTTGTTGCCTGGAATCCAGTAGTTATGTATGATCCAATAAGTTTTCCATAGTCCAAACCCTGGCTCCAATCATATCCTTAAATTAAAGCAAAATTTAACGTTTTATTTTTGCTTATCCCAGAAATATCTATTTCCGTTCAAGCCATGATGCTTAGGATTTTGGAAAAACATAATTTTTGATAAAGATACAATTAACAACTTCCCAATTAACCCTGGTGTAATTTTCTACCTTGCACTTTATTCTTGAATCCATGTTCCTGAGTAGGGACGAATACAGCATCTGCAGCTTTTTTTGGAGCAGTGTCTCTTTCGTTGACATTGGATGCCATATTATTTCGAGAAAATAAACATGAGAAACAAGTGGCAAAAACTTTACAGACGAAACTTGTTGACAACCTGAATTTCCCACGTGCTGGTTGTCGCTTGTCGGTTACTGTTGCCTGATTTGTCTATTCTTGAATTCTTCCTTTTGACTAAAATAAATTAGAACTTTTCATTGATATTATTACAGTAAAAAAATAGCTCAGGTTTTAAAAAAAACATTATTTTATCTTTTTGAAATGTAATCAAAGTTTTGGCAACATCACACGTGTCTGAACACTGAATCTGAATCTGAATCTGGAATCAACAATTCATTTGAAAGAAGCATGTGCAAGATTTGGCGGGCACTTGTTTGAGTTGTTTCTCTCTTATTTAAATAAATAAATTTTGTAAAGTCAAAATGGAAGAAACGTACCCCGTAGAGAGCTATCCTTACGTTTCGCAGTCATTCAAATGTAATGATTACTTCGTGGAATATAAAAAAGTCTTGAGTGAAACACTGTACAAGCAAGAAGCCGAACTTGAAACCAAAAGCACCACGTTAGAAAAAATTGCTTGTATGATGGGTATAAGTCTCAGCGAATGCACAGATTTGGAGCAAAAATGCAGGTAGGTTAATCATTTGTGTTTTGGGATAAATGTGATAACATTTTATGTTTATGCCAGTATATTACAGCTTGAAAATGTGAATGACCCTGTAGACCCATTGGAACTCAAACTCAGATCAGAAGCCATGAGTGAGTCAATTTAAGCATTCTTAAGTCAAACGTTGGTATTTAAAATCTTGTTTAGGTGCAGATGATAAGCTGGAGAAAGCTACCAGAACACTGGCAACTGCCGTTGAATTAAAGGCTATTAAGGCACATCCATTGCAATATGAGAAGAAACTCAGGGATCTAAAAAAAATGTCAATACCCACATTTGTAAGTTTAGGTTCAATCTATTTTTATGTCAAACATAGTTATAAATCTAAGTTTGAATATAGAAACAAGAGCCCAACCCATCTTCTGAAGTCAAATTACCCAAAGAATTTGTTATGATTGCCAGAGTGTTTAGGCCTTTCAGAAGTCACATGGGCTCACACACGTAAGTACTAAGCATAACAAGCTTTATTGGTTTTGGTCTATAAATAATTTCTCTTCGCTATTTTTGATATGTGCTACAGAGTTGCACATGCACAGGACTTTATGTTACTTGGTTCCCAAAATTTAGTTGACTTCAGAGATAAAATAAAGGTTAGTAAAGTAACTAAGTGAATAAATCAAAAATAATAAGAACTAATTTAACTTATTACGTAAAAGTGCATGAATGACGATCTACCGGTTGGGGAAGCAGGACCGATAAAGGTAAAGAAAATCTATAACGTGTACTGTTGGTCTTTGTTTAATTTTCGTCTTCGTTTAATTTTCGTCTTCGTTGTTGTTCATAGGATCACATCAAGTCGGGAATGTTCTTTTTCGGGAATACATTCTATTATGATGGCCGAGTCCTTACGAATATCAATTATGGTGAGGTGATAGAACGCTGGGCTAAAGAGAAACCAGAAATGAAGTTGGGTCCATTTGAGAATCGAGACATGGCAGAATGCAAGATTGCCGATCTAGAGATTCGCCTCGGCTTCCCTTACGTCTTTATGCATCTTGGCAGTTGCGAACATCTCGTCACTTTTTTGGATGCAAGGTAAACTAATTCTCAATGAATGCATTCAACGCTTAAGTTTACGTCGCGTAATAGGCTAATGGACCCAGAAGATTTACAAAACCCTGACGAATATCCACTCGTCGTGGAAACGGAAAATGAAGTCATGTACTGTTTTGCGTGCGATGTGCATGACTCTAGGTAGATTACTGTTAGTTTAAGGCCGTAGTGTCCAATGATAACCTTTTATTGTTCTCATTATTCAAGCTATTACGTTGACGACGATCAGATGCCCACAAAACCGGTGAACTTGTGTGAACAGTGTTTTGAAGTATTTTACAAGAGGAACGGTGTCATTCCGCCCAGCACTGAAGAAGTCTATTATTGCAAATTCCCCGGAAAAGCAACAATCGACGAAAAATCTGAGGAAGTCTTAGAGTCTTCTGATTAATGTCATCGCTTTGCTACATTATTCGAAACTTGTCTATTCGAAATGTGCTCCAACGAAATTTTGTATTATTTCAGTAATCCAGTCAAACACTTTCTTTCACTTATTATTAATGTTTATTTATAATAAAATCAGCTGCCCTTTCTGCCATGGCGACCAAAACGGAGTTTGGCGGTCCGGATGGTAGACGAGGAAGCACGCTAGCATCGACAACTCTCAAACCGTTTACTCCTCGTACCCTGAATTTGATAAGAATAATTGCTGTAGAGGTAAAAATTTCAGCCATATTCGTATTCATATTGAAGTTTAAACCTGAGCTCAGGATCAACCACTGCATCTGGGTCGTCTTTGTGTCCCATAGTAGCCGTTCCAGCTGGATGGTACATAGTTAGAGCAGCCGTTCGTACTAAACATTCCAGATAACGCTGATTCTCAATCCCTTGTTTGCTTCCACATTCAGGAAAAGTCGGCCAATGTACTCGAGCTCCCAATGCGCGGAAGGAATCTGTGTTTAAAAGCTCGACACCTTGTTTGATGGCTGCAAAACGATAGAGCCATCGCACGTTGTAAAAACTGAAAACTTATGATTTCTTTTAGGTCGTAATGCTTTGTCCTTACTGTCGATGCTGCACTGTACATCGTAGTCGTTGCTCAAGTACGCAGGATCGATTTCAGGTGGGTGCATAGGATCAGGTGATATTATTCGTATGTGACCGCGTGAGCGTGGATGCAGGCAGATAGAAATAAGAACGAAACCTTCTTGAGACAAGCTACTGCTCTTGGGAAACCATCGATGGAAAGCCTATTAAGAGGAACTTTGTTAGCGTCAACCTTGTTTTTCAACCATGAAAGTCGGGTCAAAATTTACCTCCTTCTTGATGTTGGCAACAGAGGTGTAGACATCGGCATTGATTGATCCCATGTTAAAAAGAATCAACATACCGTAGGGCTCCGAAGGTTTGCCATCTTCCCTTTTTTTAGTGAGTGTAGCGATGCCTTCAATCCCCGATGTGGCCAGAGCTCCCTTCCCATGGACCATGTAATTCCAAAATTGTCGGGGATGCAACATCTTGACAATGTTCAAACTCACTGAGGCGTTGAGCTCGACGAAAAGAGGAACTTGAAGATGATCCTGAAGATTTTCTCCTACTGGAAGATCAGCTTTGATAGGTATCTATAGATTCATTTTTTAATTACTCCATTTCTTATTTTCAATTGCACTAATCATGGTTTTTCATACGTCTAAGGGTTCTAGTACGTGTGGTGGTCCGATCCCGGACTGTTGAAGTATCTGAGTGGTTTTAATGGTTCCGGCCGAGAGGAGGATCTCTTTGCCTGCTTTAACGTGCTTGATCCGCCCGTCAGCGTCCAGGTATTGGATCCCAATAACCTTATTTCGTCTCCAAACGAGTTTGGTTACAGAAGACTTCGTCAAGACGTGCAGATTACTGTAGCGCTTCATGGCTGGCATCAAGTGGCTCGAATAGGTACTCCAACGCTGGCCTGCCTTTCCGTCTATAGTGTTATGAGAAGCCATGAAAGATCCAGTATCACTCCATCGATCCATTTCGGACACTGAATGGCCACAGGCTCGTCCAGCGTCTAAAAAAGCCTTGAGGAGTGGTTTTTCTGTCGCGTTAACACGTTGCAATTTAACGGCCGCCGATGGGCACTGGAAGTGCTGGGCGTTTTCGCTGCAAGAGGTTGAATTTTCTATTTCTTTCAAATTTATATTTTTTTTTATTACGAAATTTAAAATCAATAAATGTGTGTACGTAAAAGAATATTCCCGTGACCTACCAGCTAATACGGGAGCCCTGCACATTTCGGATTCACCATCTAATAGAAACGAAGGACGAGCAACGAAAGGTTTTACAATGCCCTTTGTCCAGCAAGTTAGTCCGTCTAATGCTGTTTTCATTGTGTGTGAATCCCAACCAGGAACTTTCCACGAGTCATAGTCAGACGGCGATCCCGTAGCGTGAATCAGAAAATTCATTTGGCCACTACCACCAACCTGTGAGAAGCCAAGTCAATGCCGATCGATAGGGTTCGTTAAATTTACAAAACATTTAAATTTTGTAAGATTCTTACCATTTTGCCCTGTGGCCAGAAGGCTTGCTGTTAAGAAACGCTTGTATTTAAAAATTTTTTCATATTTAAATTGAATCTAGTTTAATTACGTTGCCGTGGAGCGCTCCAGCTGCGAATTTTTGTGGAACGGTGCGGAATCTCCAGTCGTACTGTTCTGAGCCTTGAAGGATGGGTGCAACAATAGGGATCCAACTGTACCAGGGCGGTTCACCACCCGCTTCTATCACTAAGACTTTGCTGTTTGAAGCCGCCAGTTTAGCGGCCAGTACGCAACCTGATGTTCCAGCACCGACAACGATGTAATCGTACGTCTGATTGGGTTCTTTAATGAAACCATTATCCGTCAGGTAGTAACGGAGCCAAACAGCTAAAAGCAGACAGGAGGTCGTGGCTGCCCAAACACCCAACCCTTAGAGAGAGAAAGAAAAAAAACACGGTAAACTTTTGGTTAAATTAATCTGAAAGGGGTTTTTTAAAAAATACCTTGCTTCCAAGACAGTTTCATGACTATTAGTCGTGAGTTTTCTTGGAGAAGGAATGTTGAGCGAGGAAGTTATTGCCGACAACTGACCGAATTCAAGTCTGACTGTCGACTGAATCGCTGCGATCAAACGACGCAGAACCTAGTCACGTTTCGCCGACTGAAAGGAAAACGTGCAAAACAGCTTTGAAGTATACAAGATGATGAGCACTGGTTGGATGTGCACGTTTGCACTATCCTAGTTGCTACTCAGTTCTACTTGTGTGACTACTACAATCCTTTTTGTTTGGCTTCCGTCCTCCCCCCATTTTTCTTTTCCCTGCTGAACGAGGAGTCGAAACACTTTTTGTTTACAGCGCAGATCATTGGTATGCTTTTAATTGGATTTGACAGAAACTCTTTGCTCTTTTGGGCCATTGCATGCGTCCTAGCTACACCAGTCTAACTTCATTTCCGAGACTTACAGATATCCTGACGTCGACAAGTTTTCAGTCTTTTACATGAGGAACTTGCCAATCTACGCAAACAAAAGACTTGCGTTTTCTAATTAAAAAGGGCGGAGAAAAGGACGTCAACGATGACATCTCTCACGATGATCTTGATTTACGTAATAGGAAGGAATGCACCGGCTTTTATGGTGTTCTCTTTGTCATTGGGTTCATAGGCCTACCGATTAATCAATTTCTGATAGGCTCAATGCAATCTGTTATCGATTATATTCGGCAATATAACATGAGTTATTGGTTTCCGATAAGTCAACTGAAATACCCGCAACGACTATTTCTTAACAATATCCTCGCCTGAGACTCTGCGAATTCTTGGTACTTATCAATAATAGCAAAGGACGGGGGGAAATCGATAGAGCCGCTATCATGGAGGTAACATCTTTCATTTTACTGTTCAGTTACATAATAATGGTGCAATGTAGGTAATTTTATTTACCGAAACTGGTAATTTTCTTTGTCGCATCATATTAATCACCATGACTAGAGCTGGATCTAGAAGATATCCTGCATTTCCGTTAAAGTTTGGCTTTTATGTAGCCTATATATATATATTGTTTTGTTTTTGTTTTTTTCAGGGCACATCGCAGATATGTAATTCGCTAGCAGATGGCATGTTGACTATGACAGTTACCTTGAAGTAGAAATCTATTTAAAAAAGGTAATTTTAGCTCCATTTGTTAATCTGATAAAAAATGGTATGATATATCAAAATTTCTTTTCTAATCAACTTTCTTGTTATTAGAATTTGCTTAATTATGATTCTATTGCATGATGTATCTTGGAAACATCAATGCCAAAAAGAAAAGTAAATTCGAATGACGCGCGTAATGAAGATGATGTGGCACCGTCGTGGCATTCATCACATGTAAAAATTAAATAGGGATATCTGTCACTCAGTCAGTTCCTTATTAGTCATTTTTCGAGCAGTGAATGCTATGAAGAACACGGCATTCCGGAAGAAATTTATGAAACATCAGCAGCTATGGATGGAAGTAGTTGTCAGAATTTGTTTGGTTGTGGCGTTTGTGTAGGTTTGATTATAACAGGAAATACTTTTTGTATATATGAGACTTAATTCACCTTCCATACTAGGTTAATGGAAAAACTCCAGCCGTTTGAAAGGAAGATACACCCCGACGAGCTATGGCTTTACAAGTACCCAGTGACTGAAAGCTATGTTCCTTCTAGGATGTTATGGGTAATTAACTGCATACTTTATTTTATTATGTGACATAATTATAACATTTTTTAAAACCTTTATTGGCAGCCGCTTGTTGTGTTTGCACCTTTAATTGTCATATTCATTATGTACTTCTTTCGAAGAGAAGTGTTGGATGTGACACAATCACTGCTATCATTCACACTTGCTTTAGGAATCAATGGATTAGTTACAGATATTATTAAATTAACTGTTGGTAAGGAAATTTATACTAACAGCTTACCATTCTTGGTATTATAACTTGACCTTTTCTAAATCTTTTCTTAAAGGTAGACCTCGTCCAGATTTTTTCTGGCGTTGCTTTCCAGATGGTCATGCCAATCCAGCCATGCTTTGTACCGGAGACCAAGCTGTAATAACAGAAGGAAGAAAAAGCTTCCCCAGTGGGCATTCCTCATGTTGGTTTTGTTTTTTGTTCTTTTTACATGTTTTAATTTTGAACTGACATATTCAATCTTTTTTTCCCCTCTATTACCACACAGTTTCTTTTGCCAGTTTGGGTTTCATCAGTCTATACATGGCCGGTAAATTGGGTGTGTTCAACGAAAAAGGACGTGGCCAAAGTCTCCGTTTTCTTGCATCGCTTTTACCATTGCTGATAGCCTTGACCGTCGCTTTGAGTAGGACATGTGACTATCATCACCATTGGCAAGGTACGATTGAAAGAAAGAAAAAAAAAACGTCCTTATTCTATTTCTCAAATTCTTTCGCTCAAAATGTCTTTCTTACAATTATTACTTCTTGTGAAAATAGATGTTCTTTGTGGCTCCTTATTGGGATTGTTAATAGCTTACTTTTGCTATCGACAACATTATCCCTCTCTTTATTCACCTGACGCTGACATCCCACTAGTGGTTTCCAATCCCATATTGGACACTTCCAACACTTCCAGTGTACTGCCATTTAAAACCGTCTGATGCAATGACCAACAAGAAGTCTATTTACGCATCTACATCACTTAAGTGTCACAAAATTGTGCAAAAAAAAATCAACAGGTATCTAAATAAATATTTAAAAAACGTATAAACTAAAAACGAAATTTGATGTTCTATTGGATTATCGAACACAAATTGAGAAACAGAAAGTCAGAAAAAATTCTGATTAATTGTTTATATTGTATACATACTGTAGAAAGGGAAGTAATAAGGAAAGAAAGCTTTATTACACCAGGGAAGTCTCGTCGTTGATGGTTAGCTGAGACGGCTTCTCCGGGACGAGTAGCTGGAGCTGTTCAATCAGCTGAACAGAATCGACCAAAGTCTGCGGCCTGGCTGGCGTAGTGGTGATGATGAGACCCGTAATAGTGTTAGACGTAGACTCTACATATTTTAAACAAATACGTGGAGAAACTATGTGACACTATCACATTATATTTCACCGTACAGGTACGGTAGGTGGTTGTAAAACAATCGTCACCATACCTTGATGTTGTCGGTGGAGTACGGCTGTCGTATTGTGCATAATAATGCTGGGCTGCTGCTTACGAGTCCGTCGGAACCAGACGCTGCGCATGCATAACCTGCCGCACGTTTGGACGGCGTCGCGAAAGTTGGCATTGAGCCAACAATAGACAAACGGGTTGTAACAAACGGACGACATTGCCAGCCAATGACAAATCAAAAAGGCCGTCGAGTTATGGCGTGTGGCCGATTCGGACGCCCCAACATCGCTCACCAAATGGTAAACGTTCAGTGGCAACCAGCAGAGGGCGAACAATGATATGACCACTAGTAACTTCACAAAAGATTGTCTTTTGTTTTGATTATTGTAGTTGTCAAATGAAACAAAAATGGCAATACCATTTGAATTGTTTTGCGTTTGGCACGATCTTGTCGTATCCGCTGATTGTCCGTTACGGCACCTACGAATGATCTCATCCACAGCTGGAGGCAGAAAGGTAGAAAAAGAAAAAGGAATTTAGCTGGAAAGATTTGACAACGACAAGTTTTGAATGAATTCGAAATGGCGAATTAGAATTATACTCGTCGGACGATAGCTCCATAGGCCAGTCCGGAAATGCCCAACGGGATGACGTACTGAGTGGCAAAGGTGATCAACGTCAAATATCGCCGGAATTCCAGTGCCGGAGTTGGAAACCTCGCTTGGCAGCGTCTCAGAGGCCTGGTTGTTGTTGTCATCATTTTGGTAAGCATCCAAATAGATTTCTCTGTTAAGCTTACCGTTATTCCTTTTGGATTGTTTGTTTTTGTATACCTATAGGTGAAAATGGGAACGACCTCGCTGTAGAGAGCGTAGGGCAGCGCTGCCATTGAGGCCAGAATCCAGAGGATGGCCATGATGACGAGCCCGTGCGGGGGCCTTAATCGACGCTTCAAGGGCGTCAAAATAACTCGATATCGGTCGACAGCTATCGCAGCCATTGTCAACGAAGAAACGTAGACACTCATGACTTGAATGAAGGGCACCAACGAACAGAGGAATTGGCCAAACGGCCAATGATCGAGTAAGACGCGCGATACGCTGAATGGTATGTTGAGACATGTCATGAGGAGGTCGGATAGCGCCACATTCACCAGGAATGTGTAAGTAATACTTCGCTGGAGTCGTCGATGTCGGAAGACGACGTAGCAGACGAGTAGGTTGCCGAAAAGTGAAATTGCCATCACCAAGGCGTAGGCTGTGGCGATGATGGCAGTTTTTAAACCAACGCTACGATGATAGGACAAGTCGGAGCCGCCGCTACCGCCGCCCAGTCCATCCAAGTCCGCCTCCATAAACGATGTCAAGTCCAAGTCTGGAAACGTCCAGTTGGCCGAGCTCCACACAGAGGGGCCGTGCTCATCCGTCACCCAATCCAATTGCTACAAACCCACAAATTCAAAAACAAAACAAAGGAAAGAAAAAAAGGTATTAAAAAAAAAAAATCGTTTCTTTGTAGCAGTTGTTGCTTGTACTATCGCTTATCAATCAAAAGCATTGTCGAATGATGAAACCTCAATCTAATATAAGCCATAAATTATTCTGTGGCTTGGTTACACGCAAGTGATTAATCACCCTTTCCGTCATATTTACACTCAACGGCGTGTGGGTAGGAATACGTTACCTGACGTGGGCGGATACCTTGGAGGACATTGAGAATAGCCTGACTGATACTGCCGCTGCTGTTGGTGTGTCCGACTGCTGATGATGTAGGCGGTGATCGGCTGGCCATCTGAAAAACGCTACCGTTCATCGCGGAAGTGACGGCCGTTGCGGTTGTTGCGGCGGCCGTTTTCCATAGATCAGACGTCGATTGAGATCCGGTTGCGACTGTCGTTTCCAGCGGGTAACTAGCCTGCTGCTTGTGATGCTCTTGAAGTAAGAGTTCACGCAGACGCAGCACCAAATCTTCCGTCGTGATCCCAGTCATCGGAATTCTTATTCAGGCAAGTCCATTTGCTCCCCGCTACACCTATACAAAATTGTCTGTGATATTTTTAGACGTAAAAATTTGAATGTCTACAAACAGCCACGCGTGTCGTGAATTTTAGTTTTAAGTGCCAAATGACAGATGTGGTGAATTTTAATATTTCGATAAAATGCGTTCTGTTTATGTCAGGATATTTGAAGTTAAACTTTAGTTATCTGCCGCTGTGTTATCTCCCTGTTTTGGCTTGTGATTAGATCACGTAGTAATTGATCTGTGTCAACCTTAACGGAATACCGGATCAGAAGGATATCACCACACACACACACACACGGAAGAATCTGCCAGTTGGATTAGCACCTCATTGTTGTGTTGATACGGGACCAGTGTTTAGGATAACAAAAAGGAATCACGACGAGAATAGACGAGCTAATCTTTTCTTGTATTGTTATCCGGAATTCGTTTCCGGTTTCTTTATCACAGTGAATGAGACGACGAATCGATGGATTTTAACCGCCTTTTCAGGAATGTTTTCTTCAAGCGGAAGAAACAGAATGCGACAGACAACAAACTGAACACTGATGAAAACGCAAGCGAGATGGACTGGCTGGGACGCGTCTGTACGGGGACACGTTCGCTGTTAGACTGGTGGCAGGAAAACGGACTGGAAGACTTCCCACCCACTATCACGCAACACCAACCGGCGACGCCAAAAGTCCCATCTTCCAACACGGTAATATATCTGATCCTGTCTACAAAAAAAAATATTTTGATTTTTGCAATACTGGTCTCGTATAAGCGCAAAAGGGTTTTTTTTTTTTATTTGTTTATTTATTTTATTTTTTTACAAGTTGGAATTATTGGAAAATAGTAAAAACTTTTGCTTTCCGGGGTTTTGCCATGACATGATGAATCAAGGCAGAACTAGTAGTAGTTGTTGGCCGCCCCTCGTAAAATCACCGCCCGCCCTTTTAGAGTTCTTCGAGACTTTTTAATTTTAACCACCAAATTTGAATAGTCATCTATTCATCATTTTTCGGGATCCCCTTTAAAAAAAAGAGAAAACACCCAACACCAACAGCAGCCATTGAAAAAGACAGAACAACAACTTAATGAGCTAGTCGTCTCGATTTAAGAGTCGGACGATAGTTGGGCGTGGGGTTTCATGTTTCTTCGAAAAAGAGAACAAAAATAATTATTCAAAGAGCGAATCAGATTTTGTAACATACACAACTTGTTTCCTGAACAAAAAGGAAAAGTGACAGCGTTTATTCTTTGATGCTGTTCGTGTGTGAGCTTATTATTTTTCGTTTGCCTAAAACCCCAAAGAAAAACAGATCCGTCATAATCCCCAAAGGGGAAGCTGCTGGATTCAATTTTCCAATGGATCTCTGCGGTGATGTTTCGTGTTTCCTTTTCGCTAATTCATTTTTGTAATGGCATCTTCCAACCTTCTTTCAGAGTGCGGTTTCTTTAACCCAAAATTAATTCATACAAACTGAATCTTCCGAAAAGTTCTTTCCCGCCAGGTCTACCTTTTTTCTCCTTCGATTTTTGTTGTTTTCCTTCTCGCTTTTGATGACAGATGAGCAAGATACGGATCCATCATCTCAACAACCTCTAAATATCGTTGGGGCAGCCCCAAAAAGGCCAATCGCGATATATTAGTCTCTATATACCGGTTTTTTTTTTTTTTATACCACCATGTTCCATGGCAGTACTACACATTCACGCATAAATAGAACGGCTCTTGCCATTTCAACTGGGTTTTTCACGCACACATTTAAAAAGAAAAAGATACGAGAAAGATGGATGACGAAAGGCCAACGCGGGCGTTAGAAATCGAAAAGGCGACCCCCTAGCGCTTCTTCACTTTCCTTATAGTAAAAATTTTTTAAAACAGGAAAAACTCACGTACACTTCGAGTATCTGAAACGCTCACGTAAGTGAAAATCGAAATAAAAAAAAGGCTTTAGGGAGTTGAGCTGAAAATAAAACCACAGATAGAAAAAGAAAAAAACGGAAGTAACGTTTGTAAGTTGGGCGTGTTTTCTGAGGCACGTCGAGTGAGATTGACGGTACCTTTTGGCCCTTGGAAATAGAGACAGATTGACTCCATTTGCTTGGTTTTAGTTTCTATTTTTTTACGTCTTGTTCTAGTAACAGAAAGCGATCGCCTTAACAAATAAAAGTAACCCGCCTGCATATGATCTTGTATCGACCGTGAAGCTTATGCACACCACATTCTTTTCAGACACACGGCCAAGTTTCTTCCTCACCTCGCTTTTGCGGTTTGATTTTGTGTGTGTTTGATTGTTGATTCAAAAAAGTTGGGACTCAGTATGTGCCAAAACATTCGACAGATTTTTCCTGTTTTTTTTTATTATTTCTTTCTTGTTTTCCTTGAGATCATTTTCGATTTAAACTGAAAGGTGGAACGCACGCGAGTGCCGCTGCGGTATCAAATCAACTAATTCAGTTCATTATTTATTACATGGCGGCTATTTTTAGTTGGCTGAGATGTTGTGTTTCATCATCCATAAATATGTAATGATATACACACGTTAATAATGCATTTCTTTTTCTTTCTCGTTCCCTTCTCGTTAGATGAAGGAGGTAGTGACTCGATGATGAATCGCCCTCTTTTCGGCATGCGCAACAACAGCAACACGAGTTTGGTGCACGAGACACTATCGCGTAAGCTGACCATTTTTTTTTTAAGAGCCAAAAATCCCTCTCACTTTGGGTGGCCGTGTTTTTCAGGTTTTCCCTTTTTTTTCTTGGCTCAAATCTGCGACGCCCCGCTGAAAGAAGAAGAAATTCCGTCGAGACTCGCCGCCATTCACTGGCAGAAGCATCGCAATTCGATGTAGTGTGAATACATTCAAATGACGGGTCGGATTGACTGAGTGAGTGAATAAATTAGTCCTCACTCAGTATACAACTCCCAAGACAAAAACGATTGACACCGAAAAGAAAAAGGAAGGATAAAGAAGAAAATTGATCAGTGTGATCCCGAAGGACTTTCTCCCCAGCCGGAAATTCAAATTTTCAATTCGCAGAGCTTGTGACATGTCTACATTAGCAAAAACACCTGTCCTATCTTTTATGATAGAAGGTTCAGAAACTCTTCAAACATTTTCGTGTGTTAATTTGTAAGTACATGTTCGGTAAGTTCACTTGCCAATGGCATTTAACTATACGTGGCGAGTGACACGATGACTTTTATTTTTTGTTATCTAATGCTAGGTATGATCTTGGATAGCATCAAAAGATCGATCCCCGTCACCTAAATATGCTGCCATCCGAGTTTATTTATACACTTCGTGTTCATTGAGCTCACAAAAGCTGCGGTATGTATGTAGAAAGATATGTAGAAACCATGACCCGTATATGCTTGTTTTTGTTTTTTTACCCTGAAAAAAAAAGCATGAACCGGATGATGGAATCGTGTGCTCGATCGCTGATCGTTTGTCGGAATCGAAAAACCTAGCTATCCATCATGTCGTTCAATATTTATTTTAATGTCGTTTTCTTTCGTTTAATAGCTTTCAGGGACTTTAAAAACCTATCGCTAGATGGCTTTATGGTGGATTATTTGTCAATACGTCTAGTCAATGGTTAACCAAAACACCTGTACTGCATTTTAATGAGATGTGTTCGATTGGAACGTGATCCCGAAACAATTTAATGTACATGCTCTGTTGGAACTGCAGATTTTGAAGAAATTTGTTTGTTTCAAGAGCTTGTTCTTTTTTGTATCCCACCAATTGAATTTTGAATAGTTCCACTGCCATTTACTGCCAGTTTGTTTTCAGTACCAAGAATAAGAATGCAGCGCATTGATTTAACTCAACCCAAGTGGGATCAGAGCACCTTCTCAGGAAGATTGAAGCACTTCTTTTGGGTTACTGACCCCAGGTCCTGCATAGTTTCCAGCCAACAGCTTTATGATGCCAAACACTTAATTGAGAAATATAAGTACTGTGCTTTACTAAATAATGTTAGGTTTCAACTGTTGATTGGAGATGTTCATCTTTGTAGGAACCACCAAGAACCACCAGGAACTACAAGCGAACAAGTTTGGTATGCAAAGAAAACTCTACGAGTCAGCATTTCATCCTGACTCTGGTGAGCTCCAAAATTTCTGTGGCAGAATGTCTTTCCAAGTTCCGGGAGGCATGCTCATCACTGGCTTCATGTTGCAGTTTTACAGGTTGAATTCAATTTCTTCGTGCAATGTGACAGCCAATATATAGTTTAATTTGGCATATATTATAACATAGGACAGTTCCTGCTGTGGTGTTTTGGCAGTGGGTCAACCAATCCTTCAACGCTCTGGTGAATTACACCAACCGTAATGCCAAGTCAGAAGTCTCATCGGCTCAATTGGGCGTGGCATACGTTTCGGCGACAACATCCGCGTTAGTCACCGCCCTCGGTCTCAAGTCCTTCTTGGAAAAAAGGGCCGGAAGTCTCTTACAACGTTACGTACCATTTGCTGCTGTGGCGGCTGCCAATTGCATAAATATCCCTCTTATGCGCCAGTCCGAATTGATCAACGGCATCGTCGTTTACGATGAAAACGGAAATGCTGTCACAGAATCTCGCGTAATTATTTAATATTCAGTAACCACTTCCCTCTGTTCTTAATGATAATTATCATGAATGATTGCTTTTCCCGATATTCAGTTAGCCGCTGCAAAAGGAATTACGCAAGTTGTAATTTCGCGAATCGTAATGGCAGCTCCTGGAATGAGTTAAGTCAAATTTTAAAAAATTTTTGTATTTTCAAACTCATATGGTTTTGGGGAAAAACAGCTTTATTGCCCTTGGTGATGGAAAAATTGGAAAGCTATTCCTGGATGCAAAGAATTAAATTTTTACATGCTCCTTTCCAAATCTTCGCCTGCGGCGCTATGTACATAAATTATAGATTGCTTCAATTCTCCAATGCTATTATTAATACCGATTACTTTCTTCCAGTCTCACTTTTATGACTCCTGCTGCGTGCGCTCTTTTCCCTCAGCGATGGTATCTATTAATTTTTATAGTTTACAGATTTCAAAGTCTATTAAATCATTCTGATTAAAATTTATAGTTCGCTGGATGTCTCAACGCTAGAACGATTTGAGCCCGAACAATATGAAAAGCTCAGAAAAATCAATGCTGATGGCTCGATTACTAAAGTCTATTTCAATAAGGGACTATGATCAGTAATTGGCAGTTGCCGTCTGAACACACATGATTTTATTGACAACAGCTCCATCCTTGTCTTCACAAAAAATTGATAATCAACAAACCCAGTTTGGTTTATCAATTCTGTCATTTTGGTATAGTTATCCACTGTAAATGCTGAAAGTAATTTGAGAGATATTATAGGTTTTACATTTGTAACTGCCATTTGCAACTGCATTAGGAGAAAAATGAGTCAGGCGATTGAATGGTGCCATGTTCATGCTATTGGAATACACCTTACTTGCGGCTGACAAATCAACGGCTAGAGACTGCGTGAAAGAACGGTGGCATTCGAAAGATTTCGAAAACAATAGATTTTGACGCAAAGCATTCAAGAATGAGGCTTAACACCTCACATAGTTTAAAAAAAGAATAAATAATTATTATAACAAATTCGTAAGCAGCAAAACGCAGCATGGGAAGAGTTCGACACATGGAACGATGATTCAACAACGAAAGCCAAACGTGTTTCGGCTCAATCTTTCAAACTAAAATAGAAGGCAACAAATGTTAAACCTAACATACTGCAAAAATCCTAAGGTAATCCAACGAATTTGTTTCTCTAGCTACTAATGTATGCGGGGATGCATCGTTATAGGAATTCTTTGAAGAAACTGGATAATTTTATCTTGTTCAAAAAAAGAAGAGTCAAGCATATTGATTCACTTGTGATCCCTGTTCCTTTACGTTGTCTCCTCCGCCCTACGCTTTAGCCGTGCTTAATACTAACTCGCATTTTGTTGTTGTTATAAACTAAAAAAGGATGGCACTGTTGTGCCTCTACATTTGTTGTGATTACTGACGTGTGAGTATGTGACTAGTAAAATCCGTGTCTGAATTTGTGTTAACTGTATTACACGCGACGGCTCTCGGTGTTCGCTAAGTTCCCGATAGCCTTGGAGAAAAAAAATAACTTAGTATTAATATAATTGAACACTGATTTTGCTTAAGTTATTGGTTTTCTCGTCAAACCTACGGAATGCCAAATTACCCCCTAAATTTTCAGTACCCCAGAAAGCACCATTAATTTTTTTTACTGCAAATAATCACAAAGCGCCTTCTAGCGAAACCAATAATAGGAGAAATTAGAATTGCTATCGTTTCTAATTTTCCTTCAAAGTTTTTTCGATTCCATCGTTTCCAATAGACAAGCAGACAAATTGATGATTGAACTCAAGACATCTAGGGGAGAAATAGCTAACTCCGTAGAATTTTTATGGGCATGTCAGCTGTTTCTTTCGTCATGCTGAAACCACAGACTAAAAGGAAAAAACAACAATCTCTTAAAAACCCCTTAAAAAAACAACCCCTCCCCTTTCTGTGGGGGGGCAAAAAAAAAAAAAAAAAAAAAAAATTTTTTTTCCCCCCCCCCCCTCCATTTTTCCCCCCCCCAAAAAAATAAATAAAAAAAAAAAAAAAAAAAAAAAAATATTATTTTTAAAAAAAAAAAAATATAAAATTTTTTTTAATTTATTTTTTTTTTTTTATATTTTTTAAAAAAAACAAAAAAAAAAAAAAAAAAACCCCTTTTTCCCCCCTTTTCCTTTTTTCCCCCCCTTTTTCCCCCCCTTTTCTTCTAAAAAAAAAAAAAAAAAAAAAAAAAAAAAAAAAAAAAAAAAAAAAAATAAAAAAAAAAAAAAAAAAAAAAAAAAAAAAAAAAAAAAAAAAAAAAAAAAAAAAAAAAAAAAAAAAAAAAAAAAAAAAAAAAAAAATTATTAAAAAAAAAAAAAAAAAAAAAAAAATAAAAAAAAAAAAAAAAAAAAAAAAATTTCATTTCGCGTGGCTTCGGACTGAGGATGGATGCTGAAACGAACGTCTCTCTTCCTGAAATTTCACCACCGATTGAACGTTTCTCTTCTTGAAATTTCACCACCGATTCCGTGTGTTTTGAGCTGCATCTTGTGAATTCAATCAATGCAGAGTTGTTCCAGGTATTATGGCAAAAATTCATGTCAAAGAAACATTGTACTACATATTTTTTTTATTTTTAAAGGAGGAACATGGCTTGGCTTTGCTAGCACGTTTTCACTCTGTGTTAGTCTAATACACCCTTTTTGTACCAAAGGTGATACATAAAAAAAGGGGTTCTTTAAAATCTTTTCCCTATCTAAATTGCTTAGATTCTTGGAGGTGTCATTGGGTGATGTTAGAATTTATTGCTAATATTACAAGTTTTTTAAATTGTGCTTTGATGTCTTCGGGATGTACCTGATGCACTGTGGTGGCCACAAAATCTTCCTGTGACTTAGTTCAATGCAGGACTTGGTTTTTTCGATAGTGGTTTACAGTTTTAATTTGCAGAGATCCTGGAGGCACCTGATGTGTTTCATTGGTGTTGGAGTCACTCTGTGGCAGAAGGGAATGCCACTAATGTTATGTTGTCAGTGTAAATAAAACATATCCAGTATCATTTTTGTGTTTGTTGAATTATTACCTCGTTCAACGGAAACAAAGGAGCTTAAGAAGGTAATGGTTAATTCCTTTTGTGATGCCACCATGTAAAGTTATTTTGTTTAAGTCATTTTTTCCCTTTTTTTTCCCCACGCACGCACGCACGTGACAGTCAAATGGAACAAAGAAAAAAAAAATTATACACTAATGTTTCACCTACTGTGAAATCAATTGAAATAAGTACTATTGAGATTGCTGGACTTAGAGTGAAATAGGTTGGGAAAATAAAAATCTAAGTTTATCTTTTTTTGGATAAAGTCGAATAAGGTGAAATGAAATAAACACGGAAAATGAATTAAAATTGAAATCGTTTTTATTGTCCCGCCTCCTCCCAACAATTCCACCACTATTTTACATAACATAATAAATATACATACAAATATACACACAAACATACATACACTTAACTAAGTTAACCCGTTGGCTGCCAGGCCACGCAACCCGTAGGTTGCTTAAACTACAGTAACTAAGCATCGCGTCATAAGGATCGCGAACAAGGGGGACTTGTCCGAAGACAAGTCCGGGCTGACACGGTGACGGAATCCATTACAGGGAATGCACACCCTCAGGAATCCGCCACCGCATCGACAAAGAGAAGTCCCTACTGGTGCATTGCCTAAGGCGCCTTGCGGCGAAGGCCATTGCGGCCGGTCCCTACAAGCTACAAAAAAAATGGGACGCAAACGGGGTGGCAGCCAACGGGTTAACTTAAACATAACAATGCAAAATAAAACAATACCAGGGCGACGATCCGCGGTGAACTCCCTACGTGAAGGGCGAAGGAGAAGACGGCCAAGACGACGATGAAACAAAGGCGAAGACGGCAAAGACGACGAGACGGCATGAAGGCGAAGACGGCAAAGGCGAAGACGGCAAAGGCGAAGACGGGAAAGGCGAAGACGGCAAAGACGACGAGACGGAAATGAAGGCGAAGACGGCCAAGAAGACAGTGATGAGGCGAAGACGTAGACGAAGACAGCGATGAGGCGAAGACGTAGACGAAAACAGCGATGAGGTGAAGTCGTAGACAACAACGACAGGAAGACGAAGACAATGTAGTTCTAAATAGATTAAATGACGCACAAAAAAAAGAAGTTAGTGATTTTGAGCGGAAAATGGCATTTGTCTGATAAAACTTTGAAAAAGACATCTTTACTTACGCGTGTGATCCACTGGGGGTGAAACTACCAAAATTGTCAAAACGGCAGTGTTGTACCGAAGGAAGATGAATATTTGCAGTCCTATGACATAATTTTATGTTACAACACAACAATGCTCCATAACGTGGAATTTTAAAATACCAAAAATGGAGATGGTTTTAAAGCCTATCCATGTGAGCTGGCTAAGTAACGGTGAGAAGAACAGCAGGATTAACAATGATGATTTTCTGTTCTATACAACAAAGATTTATATTTTTTAATGGGATATCTAGATAATCCACCAAATTAAAATACCACAGTAAGGCGACAACGATGAACCTTATTCCATGTTGGCATTCAGCAGACTACGGAGAGAGGAAGAGAGGCCTGTCTAGAGAAAATGTCTACAGATGTGTGTAGTGGAAGATAAGTAATGTTCTGAAATACCACAATGAAAAGCTGAAGTGTATGGAATGATGGTTGGCTAATCAGAGAAGCGTAGAAATCTGGATACCTGGGATGTTGAGGGCTGATGGTTAGCAACACAAAGTAGATGAAAACTCTGGTTGACTGACGAGAGAACACATCCCTAAGCTTAAACAAAAGGCTTGAGGCCTTCTTAAAATGTCAGGATCCCTTGTGGTACATTGATAGCAGGAATGCAGGCTGCTGCCTGCTGGTTCAGCAGCTGACAAAGCGAAACACCACCACATACATAAAGCAATCTATTCCAAGGGTTTCCTTATCAATACATACCCTACAAAAGCAATACTGAATAGAAAACAACATACCGTAATTTTTTTAACGAAAAATCCTTTGAAACACAAAACAGGGTAACGTAACAAACAACAATTTAACTTGTCACTCGTAATCTTCATCATAGACGCACATCAACGCCATCTAGAGTTTCCACCTAGAACCAAAAATCATATTTTACTTTGAATGTTGAAATAATAAGTACAATACTTGCTTTTAAGTGCTTGAATTTTGCTAATCTCTGATTATTGAATTCCAATTTTAAGCATAACATCCAAGAATATCAACTGCTAGTTGCAGCACGAAACGCTAAAAATTTGTAGGTAAAAGTGTAAAACTGTCGTAGCTCGTAGGATCAGCCTGAAGTGTTGAAAACAAGAAAAACACGGAATAATACCTACCACACCCTAAAGCATGAGAGAAAAGTATTTGAAATTGTTAGAACAATACAGCTCATTTTTTAGTTTTTGCAGATTGTCACGAAACATTTTCGGAAGTAACCGGAAGTAGCCAATATCTCCGGAAATAGTGATCCCATAACAAAACGAGTAGGATTTTCGTGATCCTTATTAAATTTGGGGTTGGAATGACGTGGTTTTATTAGCCAAAAGTCGGATTTGACCGAAAAACCGCGATTTTTCATGAAAAATCCGCGAAAAATCGCGGTTTTGGGGGTTCAGGAACATTTGCGATTTTTGACGATTTTCCGGTATTTTGAGCTGACACATGGAGTCGACCCCAAATTTGACGAGGATCACGAAAATTTAAATCTTTTTTCTGACAGACCAACAAATAAGGAGTTATTTGGCATTTTAAAACCGAAAGTAAAACCGGAAGTTGAAATTCTGGAAATCTAAAAAATGAACTTTGTTCTCCTTTAAATGTTTAACAAGATTTTGATAGTTGTAAAAGTAAACTGTTGTTAATAAAAACTATGCGGTGTTTTAAAAGTTCTAAAAGTACAATTCCAGTTCTAACACCTAAATAGACTTGAATCGAAAAATCATACATTTAACACGATTAAATCCCTTACTTACTTGGTATTTAGTAATAATCTGCAACCGAAATATGACAGTACTGAAATATGTCAAAACAATGTTTTGGGTTCTACTAGTATCTGGCTTGGATGCAGCTTGACTTCGCAAGGCTCTTTCAATGGTTCGTCTGCTCACGAACTGCCACGTATGCGTGAATGAAATAATGCACACATTATTTCCGACAAGTGTGCATGTATATTATTAACGAATACTCAACAAGTCTTCCCGTGAATTTTTCTTAAAAAGTGAGTTTAAGAGATTTTCACGAGACGACAAAGCTGATTGATTTTCCAATTTCAAAAGTCTATACTGAATCCACTGACCAACTGTAAATTTACTAGGGGCGTGCATAATTCGGATTGGACGATTATCAAGTTACCTTTTTTCATTTCATCAATTGATTTAATCGACTGTGACTTTTTCTTCATCCAAGACGTTGACGGGTTTACGAAGATTTACGCTTAATACAACGGTGGCTGAGCTTACAGCGCTAGCCAATGCCACACTTCGAAGGGGAAAAAAGGCAATGACATTTTTATTTATTGATAGCATAACAAGAGACTTGAATGGATTAGGATGTAAACAGGAACGATAACAATAAGGACGGTATCGTGATCAAGACAGAGCAAGTGGGGATCCCAGTGAGATCAAAAGGTAGGGCTGGAACGATTCGAGCGGCAAAACGGACATTGGTTCTTTTGCAGGTAATGCAACTCATAGTCGTCAGCATGGAATATCTTATTACAATGTTTGCAATGTTTGAGGGCAACATCGGGCAAAAAATTGCGGTAGTACTGGCTAGGCAAGGGGGATGGCCATCGACAGATGATCACTTCGGTGGGTTTCAGTTGCAGCAACGCATCACGGTTGAGAACTATTTTCGACGTCTGATCTCGTAACTTTAAGAAACAAAGAATTTGATCATATTTTTGTTTTTTCACTTACAAAAATTTCAATAATAAAAGAAACCACAAACCTGGTGAGGATAAAAATATGAGGCAAAAGGATCTGCAGTCGATTGTCTGTCGTTTTCGTAGAGTTGATAGTCTTCTCCTCCATTCTTCACGTCCAGCGGTCTTTTAGGGGGTTCCGTTTTAATCAATTGCTGGGCTTCTACAGCTGAGATATCCTCCTCCACGTAGAACTCGACCAGAGGAAGAATCTCTGTAATATTTCAATAAAACCCAGATCAGATTAGAAATTCCATTTCGATAAGTGAATCATCCGACCGAAAGAAATAAAAGAAAAAATGAAATTTTCGCCGCAGTGGATGCAACAATTTCCCACGTGGATTGTACAATGGGTTGCTCATGGAACACCGGTAGCAAAGAGGGAGGAGATCCTCGGCATCTTGATACGGTTGGGCGCGGATACTTAACACAGCCAAGTCGACGCTTTCCTGAAACTGAGCCGGTATTTTAAGATTCTGCAGCAAAGTCACGGCATGTTTGGCCGTTTTGTAGGCCCCCAGTGTCTTGGCATGCTTCATTAGCGAATAGACCACAGCAAATTGGCTGATACCGGTGAGTGGACCCTGTAATAACAGGTGCCATTTTTCAAACAATCTTTTTCCATGAATATCGTCTTGTTATCATTTACATGAAGTGTTTCATGAAGCAGGTAGCGCGCCATGTTAAAAAGGGCTTCCGGAAGGCTGGAGGTGAACGGTTCATTCTTTAAAGAAAAAGAAAACAGACGTAAGAGTTTCGCAACCCACTTGATAATTTTGTTCATGGTATAGTTCAGATTTATACCGTAAAACGATGAATTGCTTTGTAAGCGTAATAAGCCGAACTCTTGCGTTCCAAAGCGTGAAACTGGGTAACGTGCTTCAACGTTTCGTTAGGTGATTCACTAGTTCAGTTTTAAAAAAAAGTATTAAATTCGCATAACTTGAAAGAAAATCGTCAGCAAATGTGCTCTCTTAATAACTTACGCTTTGGCTGCCAACTGGAGTCGATGTTTGGCAAAAAGCCAGAAGAAATGCGATGCGTCCTCGTATTTATTTAGTGCCACGGCATTCATCGCCAAAGTATTGAGGACACGTTCTGCCTCTTCCAAACAACCCGCCTCATAATAAGCTTCAAATATGAAACGCGGGAAAAAATTGGTAGAACTTCGAATACTTCTTTTTAATTAGAATCCTTTACCTTGTTGGGCTTCGATAAACTGTTCCTGCTCGGCTAACCAACGAGCATAGGGCAGATAAACATTGCGACTGAGATCAGGATGCTGCTTGACGAGGGCCAGAGCCTCAGTCCATGCGCCACATTCGACTAAAGCCGCAGCCAGCGCGGCTGTATCACCAAGACGTCGGAGGATGTCACAGGCCAGCTGGACGGATCCTAAACGACGAAGATGGTCTGAAATAATCCGCAATGTAGACGCTTGATCCTTTGCATCCAATTTCCGCGAAGCGTCAACAAGCCTTTCCACAAATTGGCAAGAGATAAGTTTCAACCTCGAATTTAAATTGTTCAGCGTTACTCACATAGATGTCCAGCCGTTGGCTGCAATAATCTCGACAGCTTTGAGAATTTCACCAGCATTCAGGTACATTTCGGCTGCAGTTCGCGGGTCGTGAATATTTTGTGCCCAGTCGGCCCGTTTTTTTAGGATAGCCATTCGATCAGCCGTGCTATCACTACTCAGATACTCCTTTTAAGACACAAGAAATAGAATGCGTCAAAAAACAGTTCATCACATCAATATGTAAAAATAAGATACTTGAGCTTGATCGAAAAGCCGCAGGTCTGTGAAGAGCGCCACAGCCTTGTCACTGCGGCCGCATTTGCGGTAGAGTCGGGCAGCTTCATTGAATTTCCCTTGCCAGGCAAGAATATCACCAATAAAGACGTTGTGGTTGAGATTCGCCTGGGGTCCGCCAAGTCGTTTCTGGTTAGCGATAGATTCCATTAACTCCAGGTACTTGTAGTCCTGGATGCGCTGAAACGCCTGTGTGGCGATTTCTAATTCCAGCGCGTTCACTGACTCGTGAGCTAGCTGTGACCAATCAGCCTCTGTTACACCCATGCAAGCTACTTCGTAAGCTTCGCGGTATAATTTACGGTCAAGGTACTGGTACATAGGTGCCGACAAGGGCACCTGAAGTGTAGTCATGCTGTAGCCTTGCAAACAGAATATTTTGGCGCCGTAGAATCCAACGACGTAGCCCTGGAACTTTTGCTGGTGACAGGGAAAGTTTGATGCTTTGATGTTCAACCAATTCTGACCCGAGAAACACAACATATCTTCGCAGTGAATGTTCCAAGCAACGCTATTTGCATGAGGCTCCTACGCTCACGGTGGAACAAACGTGTTACAAAAATTTCAACTTCAATTGCGAGAAACGGAAACCGATTAGTTACCTGACAAAGGAGTTCACCATTGCTCAACTGATAAACGGAGCAGGTGTTATTATCGTCGACGATGGCCACCTTTTGACGTGAAGAACTCAGATCCAGACAACGAATAGGAACGCTGATCTTGAGTAACTCTACAGGGAAAGGATTATCCAAGAAGATTTTTGACACCTGGCCATTTTTCAAGCCTAATAAAAGGCCCTCTTTATTTGCCGGTCCGCCCACGATTTTTATATAGCGGACGGGTGAATCTAGCGTCCATTCTCGTTCCTTGACGCCTTGGAAGTTCACCGACTGCAATTTTTTCTCCTGGAAGACAAGGAAGCGCAGACATTGTATAGAAGACTAATACGTTTTGCAAAACAAACAGCTGTCTTACATGGCAGAGAATGATATGGTTGGTGCAGATGACCATAAGACTGCACTCGAAATTCTGACTGATTCGTTCCTTGAGAACATAATGCAGCTGTTCACTTTCCTGCTGTTCGTAGATCATCAATTTCTCCTGCAGTTGGACCTAGACATTTTCAACAAAAATGACACCGTTTGATCACATGGATGCTTATGGCACAACATACTGCGAGGCGATTTTTGTAGATGGCAATCTTTTTGATAAGGTCACGGCAACAGATGCGCACTTTTTCTTCCGTCAGCAAGTGGTGCACTACCACGTCTGTCAGATGTTCCCTGTTTTGTTTATGGTTTTTTTGCAAAATAACACGTGACGTTATAAAAATCTTTCGGTATATTCTTTTGTTTATCGATAAATACCTAAAGGCGTAGCGTTCTTTATAGAGACCGTGGACGGTACTAAAAATCAACTGATGGCAGCCGACGGTGCCGTCTTCGCTGCCGACGGCCTGGAAGTCATTAATTAGCAGGAATTTAAAATTGTACCCAGGACAAGTAAAGAATAAAGTGGCAAAAAACGTACAACAACGGTACTGTTGAGTTTGGTAGCTGTGGCCCAAACCCATTTGCTGCATTCAGCCACAGGGCCAAGGGCATATCCCTCGCTGCTGAAAAGTTGACATTGGCGATTAGAGCCACAAACGAGTAGATAGTCGCCACCAGCGTGACGGTAAGGAACTATGCGGCAAGCATTAAAACCCAAATGTTTCTCGGAGCGAATCTATTTTAGAATTTAAATTAAAACTAAAATGTTGGATTCAAAGAGAAACACTGGCTGACAGCGTAATATCATACTTGCATCCCATTCGGAAGATGAAAGGACAATGTCCGATTTCCCCAATCGGTGACGCAAAGCAATTCCGTTTGATCGGTCCTATGGTTTTAGGGTGACGAGTTATTTAAACAGATTTGTTATACATCAGTGCAAGATCGATACCTGTTTATGTTCCAACATAAAGCCCACACAGGTGATTGGTTGCCTCCTGGTCTCTCAACTTTAGCTTTTTCCTCTCCAGACTGAGACAAATGAGGAAATTTAGCGGTTTTGGATGGGATTCATCAATGGTAATTCTAATGTTACCCTATTTCGAATGGTGACAGTGCCATTTGCCAAACCCAAAGCTAACAAAGTCCCGTCATCATTCCAAGAACAGGTGCAGATGCGTGAATTCACCTTGTACTTTTGAACATTTTTCTGCTCTGGGCTCCATAAGCCAAAGTCGCTGGATGAACAACTGGCAAGAATAGGACTGACTGGGTTGTAGGAAACACACTGGATGGCATCATTGTGTCTGTTTGAAAATAAAGGACAAAAATTATCATGTGGCTTTGATGTTGTGTTGACTGTAATTTCTACGAGTATTTGAGGATGGCTTCCATGCTACTAGTCCAAATGATGACATTCTTGTCAGCGCCACCTGAAGCAAAGCGTTTCCCATCTTTTGCAAATGCTACACAATAAACAGTATCTTTGTGGCCTATAAAATGTAATGATTGTCAACATTAGGAACAAATAAACTGCAAGAGAAATATATACCTTTAAGAGAGTGGAGCAGAGTGCCTGATAATGCCTCATACACCAATACTTTATTACCAGCTGCAGCAATCAGTTGTATCCCGTCAGCGCTGAAACATAGGTCGTAGATCCTGAAAGTTGCCAATAGTTATGTTTAATTGTGATCCGTCATACATACAAAGGAAAGAGAGCAGATGTCCATCTGACTCAATCATTCAAGTCTATAATTATTACTGTTGTTCTGAATTGTCCCGAGTATGGACCTTGTCCACCCAGATCGGCACTGTCCTCATTATAACCACTGGCCCAAATTACATATCAGGTTGATTAATATGACATTGGACGATAAATTCTAAACGTGTTCAGTTCAGATCTGGCAGTTGGGACTTTTTGTTTGGTAACAAACCGATCACCAGGGCAACAACTGTAAATGTCAGAACAACGCACTCTCCTCATTACAGTAAGAAACACTAGCGCTAGATGGCGAAACGTGGATTGAAATTTGAAATATCAAAAGCACCATGTTTTCTTTCTTGGTGTCGATAAACCCGAACGAATAGGCATTTTAAAAAGAGAAATCAAGGTCGACGCAATGGTTGATAACGTACTAGCCTTCTCCAATTCTTATTGCCTATTATTAAAATGGCACATCTCAGCCATCTGTTTAAAGAAGTCCGAAAATGCTTAGACACTTCTACCGATTCCCCATTTCCTTTTTCTCCCTCCTCCATTAACCGTATATAGTACACAGACATAATCATTGACCTTTTACCTGATTAACGGCAAATGGTTTTCTTTTTGTTTCGTCTTTAATGACGGCTTTTGTAATCGATAATTTAAAGAAGGCGACTTCTTTCTGAACTTTTTCTCACCAACCCTCCCCCCTTATTCCATTTAGGAAATTTGGACAACAACAAAAAAAAAAAAAGGTCTCATTTTCTTTTCTTAACTTTAAGAAATTGAGTGTTAGAGGGGGTTGATAGCGGTGCTTCATTTCGTGTGGACAAAGAAAATAAAAAAATTAAAAACTTTTTGGATACACATCCAACAAGTTTTTCCAAACTTATTTTTTTTTTTTCTTTTAGACGCGGTCAATATGGAAAAAGTTCTAAAGGTGGAATTGAGTGGGAGGATAAGAGGCTTTTGCCGCTTGTGTTTTATTTTTTTCTGATTCTTTTCGCCTTTTTTTTTTTCGCCGACAAAGAAGTTGGAGACGATACCCCCTCGGACCTCCGGTTATAAGGAAGAAGGAACCTAGCGATTAATTAACACGCTCTCCGCAAGCGACTCCGCGCTCGCGCTCACCTCATCCGCACAAAACACAAGAAGATAAAAAATCATAATTTAAAAAAAAAAAAAAGGGGGGACCAGGTCTCTATCTATAGAGATCCCCTCCTTGAGTTTATGTACATAAATACCTGAGTTCTCTATACACAATGTGTCTACTTTTAGACTGTTCTCAAAAGAGAGACAGACATCCTTTGGAAAGAAGAAGGAGACGCTGGCGAGCAGCAATTATTTATTTTTCTTTCTTCTGACCATGGCCACTTAATTTGTAACGACCCACTTGACGCTCAACGCGAGGTAAAAAGGCAAATTCCTTCCAAAAGTTGTGCTGTTTTCTTTTTTTTTGGCTACATGTGATTGTTAAGGTATATAATTTGGTTTAATCGATCTTATTTAGAGAAATGCAAGAGCTCTAGATTTGCTGCTTAGAATAACAAACGTATTGATGACAGACTAGAATTTATAGTGTTTGAGCCATCTACACGTGGATTTAAAAACCAAAAGGTTTTCTTATTTTCAAGGGAAAATGCATCACCAGGGTGGAGCCCCCCACATTTGGACGTATACCTGTAGACCTTATATTACACACACATAGTAGGATGTCATCATAAAACGTTGAGGGAAAATAATATATATCGAAGGATTTATAGGATTCATTACTAGCTCTCTGCGGGAATTACTATAAGATATTAGTATAATTTTTTTTTGGGGGTGGGGGGATAAATATTTGATTTTCATTTTTTTCTTTTTCTCGTCCAAAACTCAATGGGGGGAGCTGTTCCTCTCACATATTTTAACTTTTGTGTGTGTGTGTGTGTTAACCGGTGGCTATTCATCACTGAATGATCAAACAGAAAAAAAAAAAAATTTGAATTTTGTTTTTTTTCTTATAATTTTGATTGCATCCGTGTCCAGTTTCAAAGAAAAAAGAAAACATTCACGTATTGACAACGACCTGAGCTATAATAACTGGTGTGTCTATAGAAGCATAGACCTGCTCAAATATAATCACCTGCTGTGAGGTTGGTTATATCTCGACCCGAATTGATGATCGTCCCTTCCATAGAGAAAACATTTGTTCCTTCTAAAAAAAAAAAAAGTTTTCATTTTCTTTCTTGGGGGTCAGTTTGGGATTGTTATAAACAAGACATGTCCTTTACTATATCAAACGATTTTTTTGTTTTTTTGTTTTTTTGAAATGCAGATCACATTTTGGTATCCAATTGACAATTTGAATCGACGCTTTAAAACTGGGATTAAATGACGTCACACTTCCCTTCTGGCTGGACGTTCACTAATTCGCAACAAAAAAAAAGAATAATAATAATATAAATAAAAACCAGTTTTAATCATCATTATAAGCGCCACCCGGCTGCGTGTGTGCACATAATGTTTGTCTCCGAGCCAAAGATTCAAAAAAAATAAAAAATAAACTGTTAAATAATAAGAAAACAAAAAAAGAGAGAGAGAGAGAGAAACAGATGGGGGAAAAAAAGGGGGGGGACTGTCATCATTTTTTTGTTCATCATCATCAGCGCCATCGCTTTTTTTTTTTCTTCGCTTTCTGATGAATAAATTTCCCTCATCCATCACGTCGGCTCCCGAAAGGTTTCAAAACTTGCCTCTTTCTACTCCAACCCCACAAATTTATTTTTTTTTTTTCCAGAAAATAAAAACTTGTTGTTGTTTTCGCCCTACAGCAATGTATCCGACACACAAATCCAACTATATATATTGTCATTCCCCCTAAAAAAAAAAAAAAACATAAGAATAATATTTTTGTTTCACGAGCGTGTGTGTAGATGATGATCATCGATGAGGCCGCAACAGGACGGCGCACTTGACTAAGGCATTTCGTGTCCCCGGAGCTATATGGATATGATTGGCCATCTTATATGTTGTGGGCTGCTGTTCTGATGGGTTTTCATCATCTTGCCTTTTTTATTTTTCTTAACGCACAGTCGAAGAAAAATAGATATAAAAGCCCGTTTTCATCCTTTGGAGAGAGAGAGAGAGAGAGCTGCATGTATAAAATATCGTTATCATCGCAGAAGGAGGAGGAGCATCTAGGAGGTCGAAGAAGAAGAAAGACGCGTACTGAAGAGATTCATCATCCATCATCGGAGCGGTTTTTTTGCCATCGTGGACCGTCAGCCCCTGCGAGGACTGAGGTGGACTCAAAAGACACACCGACCTCCCCCCCTCCCTCACACGTACCCGAGTAGATACATAAAATATATTCAAATAAATAAATAAATGAATATCTATACCGACGAAAGCTGAGAGAGAGAAAAAAATATCTCGATATGCCTAAAGCAATTCATTTTTTTTTTGTTTTGTTTGTTTGTTTTAAAATGTATAGCGCGCCCTTCCTTGAAACTCGTAAAAAAAATCTGTTCAATTGATATCGTTTGTTTTCTTTTCTTTTTAAAAATAAATCATCATCTCTTATCTGCCGTGTGTGTGTGTGTGTGCTGCTGGTTATATAATAATTATAGAATTATGTCTGATGCTATTAGAGTTCCCCTAGTCTTCTTCTTGAAACTTACGTGATTATTAGATTTCTGGTTGTTTCAACAAAAAATTGATATCTACTGCTGCTGCTGCTCTCATCTCACTGTCTAATTAGATTTTCTCGTTTTCTGGCTGTGTATATAGTAATGACTTTCTCATTGTTTCCATCAGCCCTGCTCAACTGTTTGCAGGTGAGAATTCCTGTATGCACAAGTTGACCGTTTCTCAGCTCGTTAAGAACGCGATCGTTTCGTCATTACGACATTCTTGTGGCCTAATCAAATAATGCGATGGAGGAGTGTTTATAATATAAGATCGGCCAAGCATCACGCAAATGTGAATACGCAAATCTTGAATGCCTAATTTTATTCCATTACATATAATAATGTTCACATCGAATATGAAATTGAAGAGATTCAATTTGATTCGATATCTCATCGGCCGCTGTCGTGTACAATCACACCGTTGTAATATTGCCAGAGCCTCAGGTTTGAAGGTACAATTCTTTTGGTGCCTTATTATTTATTTATTCCCCCAAAAAAAAAAAAGAAAAAAAAACAGGGCGCATGATTATTAATGGCCATCAACACGCCGGCTGTATGTATATGCATATTTGCTACATGTCTACCGATAATTCCATCCTGAAGGCACACAACATCATCACGGCGAGATGATTCTACCCAATAATGACGCGCGTTCCCAGCTGCTGTGTTGCCCAGCACTCTGCATGCATATACACCTCAGGGTTGATGGACTTTTTCGAGCAAATTGCCTTCCAGCTATTTTCGAAAGAGACTATTATGTTTCATTACAACAGGTGAATACGTCCATTCAAATACTGCAGCATTAAAGACGATTTAAAAAGAAGACAACTGATCAGTTAAATATATGCAAAGGAAGTAAAGGCAGATATATACACACAGAGGCATGTTAAATAGATCTTTCTAATACGAGACGAAATAGAGTTCATCTGGCCGTAAAGACAGGGACGGATGAGGATAGGCTGTGTAAAGGTTACGGACGTAGTTTTGATGTTATCGGTTCTGGCGTCACTAGCGAATGAGAAGCGGAGATGAACGAGAGGACGAACTGTGTAACACACACACACATATATAAGAAGAACGAAAACTGAACAAGCCCAGCAACATGGACACACAAAAAAGAAACCCCTCCCCATCTTTTGCCCTTCCCGTCGGTCGTTTTCTTTTTGATAAAAAAAAGGAAAAAAAATATATAAAATAGAGGAAGAAGAAAAAGAACGTGACTGATATATACAATCGCGAGATGGGATCTACTGTCCCAAAATGGCCGCCCTCCTCTTTCTTTCTACTCCCAACGCTCTTAAGCTATATAGGAAAGAATCGTAAAAAAAAATAAAAATAAAAGAAAATCTAAAAAAGAAGATGGAAAAATACCGATGCATCTATCCTCCTCTTTTCCCCAATAGGAACGGTGCGACGCGGCTATTGGCCGAGCTACAAACTTTCTTCGTGCAGCAGAGTTCTTCTATTTTTTTTTTTTTTAAAAGTCCAGTGTGTGTATATCTTGTCGCAGCATCTGATTTGGCTTCCTTCTTTCTGTGTATAAGAAAAAAGAAAAAGTGAACTTTTTTTTTAAACGTTAGTGCGATGGGAATGATTGCGCTTCGATATATTTCCACCCCAGCCAATGGCTCTCACGAAAGATAACATTCTCTAGCAAAGAATTTTAAAATGCTCTTGAAATGTTGTCTCGGGGAAATTGGACCTAACGTTTGGGGGAAGGAAAGAAACATGAATTTTGTTTAATTCTTTTTTGGAAAAAGAAAAGGAGATGAGGTCACGTCGTCGCCTGCGTGTCGTTTGATCACGAAGAAAAAGTACAAACCACACACACACACACACTTATAAACAAGACACCAATATCGTAGCGTATATACACAGACTGTTGTGTGTGTGTGACCAAACTGTTGGTAGAATTGAGAAAAAAAAGGGGGGAAAATAAAGAAAATAAAGAGCTCGTTTGCCATGGCAGTGACACACAACGCTTTTCTCTGACCTCCGTGACCTTTTTATTTTTCCCTCTCTCTTCCCATTTTGTGGGCGTTTTATTTCCTTACGTAAAAGTCAAATTTTTTTTTTAAATTTTTGAAAGGACATATTTTTTTTTAAATTTTTCAAAAAATTTAGGTAACTTCTCCTCTTATTCAATGTGATAATATAATTGAATTTCGAATTTCCCGCCGCGTCTGCAACCCAATTGTTATGCAATTGTCGACAGGCCTCGTGTGGTCGAGTTACTGGTTGGACTGGAAATTATTTATGCACTTGTGTTGCGTGTAACCGGAATCCGCCAGAGGGCAAAGAGTTCCCATAACTCAAACTCTCCAGCATCACATGTCTGCCCGTTATTGCGTACACATTTCAAAAGAAAGAAAGAAATGGCCTGCTGCTCGATGTGAAGGGAAAACACTTGACATTTTCTGTCCCCAATATTCGATAATAATAAAATAAAAAAAAAAGGGGATACTGAAAAAAACAGACGATTCTTTAGCGGATCGCATTTCACGGCGTGCTCGTCGTCGACACTTCACACACAAAAAAAAATTTTTTTAAAAGGGGGAAACGTCTATAAAACTTGCGGTGTGTATATGTATACACAGCAGATATAGGATTTCACGACCGCCTATTTTTTGATAGAGCGTGTGGGGCATATAACAATCACGTTGATGTGTTTGTTATTAGCTGTTATTTTTATTCTTTTTAATTTTTTTCTCATTCTAGTCTTCTTCTTTTTTTTTGTTTAAACGGCCGCGAATAATGCGAGCATTGCACGATAACAATAAAACCAATTAAAACATCATAACCAGGAAACGACTTTTACGTTTAAAAAAAAAACCCCTAAAAATGGGAGCTACTTGTAAATATTTTTTTATTTTAAAAAAAGGAAAGAATTACACCGTCATCGTCTTTCTCCTTATTTTAGAAAGACTGGAAGCGAAATATAAAAGATGAATTCATAGCAAAGGAGCAGTCATCGATTTGAGCAGAGGAATTCGAAACGTCACTGGAAAGCGATCACGATCACGACGGGAAAAAAAATAGGAAATTAAAATCTTATAGTCATCAAGTTTTATGTATAGGAATCTAAGAAATACCAGTGTGAAACGATTGATCTTCAAATAAATAACAATCATCGGGAAATGGAACTCGTTACATTTTTCACGCATGTGCCATTCGTTCCAATAGACCAAGATCTCAAGGTCTGATCTCTCCAACTCGAAAACGAAAGAAAATGATAATAAGCCAATAAAATAAATCTAAAAAAACAAAAAAAACGGGAGATTGATCAGAATCGTGACTCGAAACGGGATCGAGCTTTACATGTCCCAAAAAGAAAATATTCAATTATTTATTGCGCGTCTGGACAAGAACACACAACACAAATGGTTTAGATATTTTTATAAATATGGAGTGGCTGTAACTGCTTTTGTTTTGATTGACGAACGCTATCAAAACATTCACTGCCCTTTTTTGGGTGTGTGGACACGAATAGTTATTTTTTTTTCGATCGCATAAAAGAAATGAAATTGAGAACAACTGGATGATGATGAAAAGAATAGAGAGGAGCTATTGTATTTTATTATTATTATTTTTTTTTTAGGGGGCTGCTGGGCCTTTCTTTTCTAGTTCATGTTGCAGCCCTCGCTTGGACATGGACACTTTGTGTCTGTGATTGCACCAACACGGCACAACAGAGTCTCTCTCTAGTTTTTTTCCTTTTCCTTTTTGTGTGTCTGATGGCAGGTGATAAATCATATGCTAATTTGTGGCTTATACCTTTTGTCCTTTTTTTTTTTTCTCCCCTCCACTTAAATACAAAAAAAAAAGGTCCCTCCACACACACAAAAAAAAGTTGAAAATCGCTGCCCTCCCCATAAAAAAAAAAATATATTATATACACTCTGTGTTTTCTCCCCCTCTTCTCCAAGTTTTTATAGACTCGACGCTTGTCTAGCTGATGTGAGTGTGTGTAGGTTCTATGTGTAAAAAGTACCGCCTCCGATAGTTCTCCATCTCTTTTCTATGCAAAAAAGGAGGGGGGTGAAGGAGGAGGATAGTGTACCTGTGTAAGTTTTTCTGGTCGCTTCTGCTGCTGCTGCTGCTGCGTTCAACATAAAAGAAGAAGAAAAGAATGATGAGCGTTGAGAGATTCCCCCTGCGGAGTTGTAGAGAGAAATTGGTCAGGCAACTGTCGCCCGTGTTTCTTTTCGAATTTTCAAGTCAAAATGAATTCAAGTCATTTAAAAAAAAAAAAACGGGATCATTCACGGAAAAATGTAGAAAATTTAAAATTGGGTGCCGAATCAAAATGAATTCCGGATAGGAGGGGTCACCGACAAAGAGAGGCCCCCCCCGTCAAACTTCCGGCTTTTTTCATGTACACACAGCAGAAAACAAACAAACAAACAAAAACTGATGATAATTTCTGTTGTCCTGTAACTAAACAAATAATAATCAAATAAAATTAAAGCTAGAGTTTCGTCTGGCCGTGACGTGAATCGTCGGTGCACAAAACACATCGCACACAAATGAAAGAAGAACTGAGGCTTTTGTTAGACACGCTCAATTGACGGGAACGCGTTGCCGACCTCCCTGCGTGTCTATTTGTATTTATTTCATTTGCTGCGGTGTCTAATTAAAATAAATGTAATCCTCTGTGACACTATACAGGTCTACGTATAATGACACAAACAAAAGGTTTGTCTCTTTTTCTCTTGTTATTGTTGTGTGAGAGAATCCAACCATTTCAACACCGCAGGTGGGAACGACGTGTCATGAGAACGAAATTCGAATTCAATTATTTGATAAAAGGGGGTGATGCCAACAGCTGGACAATGTTACACAAGCCGTGTCTAATTAACATACCTATACGTCCACTGAAAACCAATCGAAATCGCCATTGGTAATATATACGTGCCATTTGCATCGGCCAAATCAGTTAAGACAGAGTCCGTTTGATGAGTCAATCCTTTGCTTTTTTTCATTCCCATTTGATCGCGATAAGTAAAACATCTTGGCGACCGAACCGACTCTCTTATGCCTGACTGCCTCCTCCCCTCCTCTCCCAAGTGTGTGTGTGTTCACACACACACACACACTACTAGATGGCTATATAGGCTGCTCGCATCATTAACTTTGAGACGCGTTCAGCATATAAGAAAGCCTGGAACGTTCAAATGGAACGAGCCGACGACGTGTACTACCAACGACGCGACTCTCTGTGTAAAAGAAAAAGAAAAAAGGAAGAGAAGAGATGAGAAAAAGTCAAGCGGCCGTGGCTTCCGGAGAGAGAGAGAGAGCCCTTTTTGCACGCTCTCGATACGTTTCTCTCATAGTGTATAGAAAGGTTTTCTCGACACTTTGACAGTTAACGAGAGATGAGATCGTTTCCTGAGATCTCTCTCCCCCCCCTTAGCTTTTGTGGGTCATTGCAAACTCGCTTTCCTTTTTATTTTTTTTAGCTTTTAAAAATCATCAAAGAAAAGAAGGGGGGGGGAATATAAGAATTTGAATTCTACATATGAGATATGTACAACAGATGAAATGTTTTCAGTCCTACTCGATAGCAATTTAAAATGGTTGCTGTTTATACACTTTTAATAACGACACATAGCGGGAAAACTATCATCTCGTTGAGGTCAAAATAAGAAAAAACAAAACAAAAACAAAAGCTGTTGATTAGGCCGAGGGATGACAATGTATAGGATAACTTTGATGATAACACTCAAAGTCTCCGCTTTAAAATGGCATGGTGACTTAAACTATGTTCACAAGAAAACTATTCATCAGTTATACTGGCAATACACAACCGAGCAGAGAATAGAGGTCGAGAGTGCTGCTCGATGCTCATTAGCCGTGAATGGGTTTAATGACAGCGTGACAAGGCGTATAACCGGTCAACCCCCTTCCTTTTCTCTCTGTGTGTATGTATACACACTCTTTTCATCTTTTTTTCTTTTTTGTTTGTCTATTTATCTTCTTCTTCTTCTTTGAAGTCATAGAGAGCAACAACGGAACTGCTGTGTGCATGCGTCTGGATTGCTCGCCCTCGTCCCTCGCTTCCCCCCCCCTCGGACTTCCGGACTTTGAACTCCCCTAAAGCATCAGCCGACCGTTTTCTGGCTTGCAGAATATACATATACATCTAGCACAGAGAGAAAGTCCATCCATGTACATATAAACACATAAAAAGACAGAGAAGAAGTACGTAGTTAAGGACATGAGTTTTTATACATGTCTTCAAGTGCCCATATAGAATGTTTCATATCTATTAGTCTATATGTATATATATACGCAAGCAATAAGCGCCTCTGCTGGACGCATCTTATAGTCCAGCATTGCACATTTGAGAGGATAGATGCAAAACGAATTGGGGTCAACATCTTTTTTCTGTTGTATTGCTAAACAACGGACATTGACAGACACACGGATTCATGTATACACACAGGCGCAATCAGCAGCGAATCAAAACCAATCACACACACACACACACGTATATCGTCGTATAACCACATTATTAAATGAGAGAGTACAATCGGGTTGGAGCTAGCAAAAGACCTATAAACTAGCCAATCGTCTATTCCCTCCCCCAAAAAAATAATAATAATAATAATAAAGAATTAGACATGCGTGAAAAACGACGAGTGAAATGATGGGCAGGACGACGATTGGTTTGTTTTCAAAGGGGTTGTGAAAATTCCGATTATGTAAAAAAAAAAAAAATGTGTGAGGAATTTTGAGGAAGAAAATAAAAAATTACATTTTGGCGCGTAATAAGAAAAATTCAAAAAAAAAAGGGACATGTAAAATTTATTTTTAAAAAATTGACGAATGAGATGATTTCTTCGGGAATGAGAATATATTTCAAAAAAAATTAAAATAAAGTGGGGAGGGGGGAGACGACATGAATTAAAGACGGAAACAGAAATCGCCATGGCTGGACCACAATCACACGTAAACATCATGAAAAAAAATTGGGGAAGAGCAAATTTAAAAATCAAAGTCTTTTTTTTTTTTTTTTTTTAGGCCTTCCATTCAAATTTGATAAACATGTAAATGAAATGAAATTTAAAAAAACAAAACAGCATTTGTTACACACAATGGACAACGTTATGTTATGGAATATTATTTCCTCGTTTTTTTTTTATTTGTTTGGCTTCTTGGCCAAAATCGTGTGGACAGCAGCCAAGATGGGCGAAAAAAAAAAAAATCAAAATTTCAGAGGAAAAATCCCTAGAAAAAAATTAAAAACATTTTCGTGGATATCAACATCGTCTGAGGTGTGGTAGGCCTATTATATCGAGAGGACAAACGGGAGCAAATAGCAGCGGAGGAGAATTTATTTCATTTTTTTTCAATTAAAATCTAAAAAAAAATTTCAAAAAAAAAAAATCACCGCGACTCTCGAATTCAAATTGGATGGCAGGGGGAGGAGGGGGAAATGCAAACCCCAAAAACAAATATTCGACAGGCATTTTTTTTCTTTTCAAAATTAGCAGTCGTACAGTTAATAGTGGTAAATAGTAATAGTTTATATAATAGTTTATGCAAAATATCGTGCAGACGGATTACGTCAATAAAACGCTGCCCATTGGCGTCTTTTGTTTTTCAACTTTCAGATCCCGTTATTGTTTTGCATTTTCTTTTCAATTCATTTTGAAGATAACGAAAATTGAGAAACGAAGGTAAACACCAAAAGAAGAGGAATTAGAAATATTTCCCTATTTTTTTTTTTTTTCGAGGCGGTGGTGAGGTGGGGGAAACACTTAATTTTAAAAGGGAAAAATTATTTCATTTTTTTATTGTTTTCTTTTTTTTTTTTTTAAATAAAATTTTGTTTTTGTTTGATATTCTTTTTGTTGTGGTATAAAAGAAACGTATTTTTTTTTTTCGTTTTTTTGGCTGTACAAGAAAGAAAAAAAAATTCACCAACAACAACAAAAAAAGAAAAACAAACGACGATCAAGCTAATAAATAGATTAGCAAAGTGGGATTTAAAATAATAAAATAAAACTGAAAAGGAAACGTCTATATAAAAATGAAATTCGCCTCGTGTTGTCGGGGGTCTCGAAAGCGATCAAAGAAATCATTTTTAAAAAAAGAAAGAAAAATCTAATAATTAAGTGATAAGATGAAATTTCCATTTCCGTACAAGAGATCCGTTGAAAACGCAATTTTTTTTTAAATCTCTCTTCTAATGTTCAATTTTCTTTTAGTTTAAATTTCGCGCCACCGAACCGAATACGACAATTGCCAAATTTCATCAATTTCTTTTCATTTTCATTTCCACACGCGTTTAAATAATAATAAAACAATTAAAAAAAGAAAAAATTAAATCCGGATCATTGGGAATCTGACGCGTTTTTGCAAAATGTTTCCTTTTTTTTTTATGTACACACGCAAACAATAAAAACAATTTAAAAAAAAACTGGGTCCGAACGAGACGAGAGAAAAGCGTTCAAAAAAATTTCTTCTTTTCACGTGTGTGATGATTCATTAGAATATAATAAATCCCCCCCCCCCTTAACAGACAAACCTTGTTGCCCCACACGAATTTTGTTTAGACGGACGTTCTCAGCGCCATGGACGAGGCGGCGGATGGAGGCGATGGCGACGTGGAATTTGGCGGATGGGGCGGCGACGACGCCGAACTGTCCCTCACCGACGCCTTGCCGTTGATGATAGTGACTTGATTGTTGTTGTGATGATTAGCCAGGCTGACGCCGTTCATGGGCGCATGATGGTGGCCGTTGGGCGCACCGTTGGCGCTGGCGGCGGCGCTGGCCGCCGCCGCCGCCGACAGGAAGGCCGCCGCGGCGGCCGACTGTTGCAGGCCCGACAGGAAACTGTTGGGATTGCTGGCGTGGTGGTGCGTGGCCGCGTTGCCGTGGTGATTGAGACTCATGTGGTGGTGGTGGTGGTGGTGGTGGGGCGGGTTGGCCAGGAACGGGGCCAACCCGTGCATCATTCCGTGCGCTTCCGCGTTGGCGTAGATGCGGCTGAGAAACTCGTCGCGCAGCGACGAGAACTGGTGCAGCGAAAAGTCCGCCACCGGGCCGCCGCCACCGTCCGGCTGGCCGGCCGACGAGGCGGCCGTCGGCCCCGTTTTGGCCGTGGGCGTGGTGGGTGTCGTCGGCGTCATGGCCAGCGTCGGCGAGGCGACGGGAGAGGCCAGCGGAGAGCATCCGCCGACGTGGAAGGCCGACGTCTCCGTCGACAGCAGTTTGCGGTGCAAATTCAAGTTCTGCGCGTGCCGGTCGCGGCTGCGCTTCGACGGGAAGGCCGCCGCGCATCCGTCCACCGTGCAGCGGTGCATCAGCTTCAGGTGCACGTTCTGGTAGTGCGTCTTGACGCCGAAGTGGTTCTGGAAGACTTTGCCGCAGGCCGAACACCTCCTCGGGTTGTCCTTGTCCAGCGGGACGCTCGACGAGTCGCAGTCGGAGCGCGGCGAGCCCGTCAGGCTGTCCACCAGGTCCTCCTCCTCCTCCTCGTCGTCGTCGTCCATGTCGAGCGGATAGGGCCGGATCGAGTCGGCCTCAATGCCCGTCACGTCGCGCATCTCGACTCCGCTCAACGGGGTGGGCGGAGCCGACGACCGGTTCGATCGGGGAGCGTCCAGCTCCGCTGCTGGCCCAGAATGATGGCGGACCCGACGAGGCCTCGTGTGCTGCTGGCCCGTTGCTGTTGCTGTTGTTGTTGTTGCGGACGTTATCATCTCAGCACTGGCCAACCCGTTTTTTGAATCCAGCCCGTCGTCCGCATCGTCGTCAGCGTCTTCGTCCGTCCGGTAGCCCACGGCCGGCGAGTGCTGCCCACGCGCAAAGTCCACCTCCGTTTTGATCCTCTTCGTCTGGCTGTTGTTGTTGTGATTCTTGCGCGTGCGGCCCGAAGACGATCCGCCGCCCGACCGGTCCGACGCGTCCGAACGTCCGTCGTTGTCCGACAGGTAAGCGTCGGCCACTTGCTGTTGTTGCTGGAAGAGCCGCGTCGGGTTTTGGCTCTTGCGCTTGCGCACGGCTCCTCCACCTCCGCCGCTACTTTGATGTCCAGCTTGTTGATGTTGTTGTGGCTGTTGCGGCTGCTGTTTGGGAGAGGACGGGACGTTGTTGTGGCTCCCCAGGTCTTGGTGATGGACGCCAGCCGGCCCGCCATGAGCCGATTCGTGGCCGGCCACGTGATGCAGCCTGTTGTTGCCTGCGCTGCCTTCCTCGCCTTCGTCCAGGCTGCTCAGATCGTCCAGGTCGTCGTCCAGGTCGTCCGAAGAGGCGGCGTAATAATTGCGCCCTTTAATGACGTCGCCATCTGGGCCCATTCCGCCACCATTGCCGCCTCCCGACGACGACATGGACGAAACCGAACGCTCCCTGTGCGACTCTCCTCCACCACCACCACCCAGGCCGCCACCGCCCAGGCCGCCGGCCTTGCCGAAACCGTCCGGCCCCATCATAGCGGACGCGTGGTGCGGATGATGCATTCCGGCGCCGAGTGCGGGTAGATGCGCCAGACCGGGGAAGGCCCCCGAAGGCCCGTGAGGTCCTCCTCCGTGCTGGACGTGCGAAATGAGCGAACCGAGTGCCGGATGGGGCTGCGACGTGCGGCCGTCGTGCGGCGATATCTTGCGCCTCAGGTGCGGGCTGTGCAGTTTGGGGTTGGGATTGGCGCTGTGCCTGTTGCGGGAGCGGCGCGAACTAAACATCATGTTGCACCCGTCCACCGTGCACTTGTGCATCTCGCGCAAGTGCACGGCCGAAAAGTGGATCTTCAAGGCGCCCTTGTCGCAGAACGTCTTGAGGCACACGTTGCACTGAACCCTCTTCTTGCCCGTGGCCGGATTGATCAGCTGAGTGCCCAGCGGGCCCAGCGGATTCCAGCTGCGTTTCATCGACGATCCGCCGCCTTGCCCGCCGCTTCCGCCCTGACCCCCACCACCACCTCCGCCACCACCACCGCCGCCACCCTGAGAGCCGGACTTGCCCGGCCTGCGCATCATCGTCCGTTCGGCTTCGCTGAGCGAGTCGGAAATCTCGGGCCGATTGCGCTGGCCGTGATGGCGGCCGGCCGTTGCGCCGCTCTTGCGGGTCAAATTGAGCGCGTTCTGCGGCGCCGTCCCGCTGTCGTACATGTCGCTGTCGTCCATCATGTCGTCCTCGTCCCAGTCCAGCTCGCTGCTGCTGCTCGAGGCCGAACGCGACCTGTGGCGCTGCTGGTGGCCAGCACTCCTGTCGGCCGCGTGGGCGTCGGCCGGCGGCTTGTTGGTCAGACACAGCGGCGAGACGGCCGCCGAGTGCTGCGCATGCGCCGCCGTCAGCGACTGCAGGCTCTTCAGATTCAAAGTGCTGGCCGACGAGGACGAGAGCGGAGGCGGCGTCAGGCGGATGCGATTCGATTCCGGGCTGCGACTGCAGCGCTCCTTGGCCGACTGTTGAACCACCGATCGGAAATCGAACGGCTGCATGCCTTGCAGCCGGCCTAGCGGACTCTGCGTGGCAGCGGCGGCGGCTGCTGCGGCGGAGGAGGAGGAAGAAGAAGACGAAACGGCCTGCATGTTGTTGTTGTTGTTGTTGCTGGACGTTAAACTAGCGCTGGCGTGGCTGTTGGAGATCGATGAAACGGGCGGACTGTGCTGCTGTTGCGGCTGGACGGCGGCTGTGGGCAGTCGCGGCAACGTCGTCGACTGGTGAGGCGCTGGCGGAGGTGGCGGAGGCAGGTTCATCATGGGCGGCAAGCGGGGCAGGTGATTCAGCGGGCCGGGCGGGCCGGTCAGCCCGGGAATGAAAGGAAACGACAACGAATTGAGCGGGTTGACAAACGCCGGTAGACCGGAATGGCCCAGCATGCCGGCCAGGGCCGCCTGCGGATTTTGCTGCGCTTTCTTCAGAAACTCCTTGATTTCCGAATTGAGTTTCAACTGTTGTTGTTGCTGTTGTTGTTGCTGCTCCCTTTCCGACGAGCCTTCCTTGTTGTTGTTGGCCGTCGGCATCCTGGCGCTGCTGCGCTGCTGTTGATCCGAGCCGGACGAGGCCGACGAAGCGGCCGCCGCAGCTGCCCATGTTTTCGTCTCGTTCTCGTGTTGTTGCAAGATGCGAGAGGCGATGACGCGCGTCTCGCCGAACCGAAGGAATTGTTGCAGAACCAACGGCTCTTCGTCACGTCCGCAAATGCTCCACACTTCAACCGGCCGTCCCTGTGCATCCTGTTTCCATGCAAAACATTTTCATTAAATTCATTTCCCTTTTTTTTTTTTTTGCTTTTAATAACCAAAAAATCTAAACGTATCGACTAGAATTGGCAACGGTGTTTAATCACGCAGAAATCTTTTTCCCCTTTTTTTTTAAATGTTTCAAGATTGAACGATAGTCCACCTGGCGGATGAGTCAGGTGCGTCTTCTTCTTTTTCAAAAAAAAAAAACAAGACACAAAAGCAAAGTTGATGAGCAAAGGGCCCAAAAGCGAGACGGACGCAAACAGACCGCACACACACAGACACTGAACGCTGTCATTATGACGCCGGCCGGTTGGTTGAACTCGATAATGACGTCACACGCCATATGTGATGTCTGTGTGTGTGTGGGAGGGTGGAGGATTCTTCTAGTTTCGGAGCGTTTGCTTGTTGTCGACGCCGTTGCGTCTCGTCACTGTCTTCTTCTTTTTTTCCCACCCGACGCCCTCGACTCATCAACCATTTTCTCTCCCGTGACAAGACAAGCCCCTTGAAAAGAGAAAAAAAGCGGCGTCGGCTTTCACACACACACACACACACACACACAAGAATTTTTTTTTCCTTTGTGTGTGGCCGATTCCGGAAACCAACAAACGCAGACACCGACAACGACGACGACCGATTTGCTTTTATTTTATTTTTTCAAGTAAAATTTAATTCAAAAAAAAATAATAATTTTGGAATTGTAATGACTTTAAAGTGGTGACAGTTTCAATGAAATTAAAGTGAAATTTTATTTTTTTTTTCAAAAGGGACTGCAAAAATTAATTCTCCATCACGGCCGTCCCTTTTTTTATTTTTGAATATTTGACAACACAGCGGTGTGTGTGTGTGAAACAAATTCGACAAGACAAAAGCAAAAAAAAAAGTGCTGACATGTGAATAGTAAAAGAAGAAAATGAAGAAGGGGGGAGGGCTTAGAATGTGGTATATTACGTGCGTGTGTGTGTGCGTCTGCCCAGCGCAACTCCAATTAGTTCGGACGACAGCTTGAAAGCTCCGGATTGACTTCCCCCCCTTTTTCTTCCTTCTCTGACTTATTTTCTTCTTCCTTCTTTTTTTTTTTTTAAACGCAAATTGATGAGTCGCGGTGGCCGGTCAAACGGGACTGAACGACACCGCTCTTTCAGCTCCGGCGCCCACGCAATACATCCCCCCTTTTTCTTTTTTTTTTCGGGAGAAGAAGGATAGTCTCATACATCAATCCTTTTATATTTTTTTCATTTTAAGAGACAAGTGCGCACTTATCTTCCGTCTAAACTATTCCCTCCCCCCTTTACTACACCAGCCCAGACAAACAAACTTTTGTATGGGCCAGGGTCATTTTCATTTTTAAGGCCTACATCCATATCGATGCAATCCTTTTTGATTTTCTTTTCCCCTACCCCTCCTCCTCCCCCCCAACTATACAACACAAAAAATTAAAAAATAACTTAGTTGCTTGTCCCAAGTATTTTTTTTTTTCTTTTTGAGGAGATAACGGTGGCGGCCGTTCGGTTTGTTTCACGGGACTTACGGGAGCCCCTCGGACTGATGCAAGAGCCAAAAGAGACAGAACAGAATCACCAGACACGCACACACACACACACACACACACAAAATTAGAGCATCTATACTACCCCCCTCCACTTTCTTTTTTTTTTTTTTTTTTTGTTTTTGATACAAAACTCTGGTCAGTGTCACTTGACGCCGCTTCAAGTTGGCGCTGCTGCTCTTTTTAAAAGAAAAAGAGACCCGCACCACCGTGAAAACCGAATGTTAAACAACACGAGTCTCAACACACACAAAACGTCGGCCAGAGTCCCTCTACATTTTTTTTTTTCGCCCTCGATTTAGAACGAGGGAAACTAATAGTTACACGCGTCCTCTTAAAGTTTGTGATAGCCAAAAATAAATCCCCCCCTTCCTCTTACTCTTCGGTGGGGAGGGGAAAGGAATGGTGGCAAGTATTTATGGGTGTGCGATCTTCACTCTTTTCTTTTAAAACGCAACTTGTGTGTGTGTGTTTCTAGCCCAAAGATCTATCTCGATATAGAGATAGATTGTAATAGCTACTAGTAATAGTAATAGTATAAAAAGGGGGGGGTGGACGCCGACCATAAATCAGCTGATCCTTTCGGGCTTGAGTGAGTGGGGGTTTCTTAATGATCGAATGCAAATCAAGTCGACTGGATGTGTCTCGATGGAGAGCGAAAAGAAATTCAAGGGGGGGGGAGGAGGTGCTTTCTTTTGTGTGTTCCAGCAACAAATGACGTTTGACCAATCGTTAAGGATAACAACAATGTTTTTGTCCGCCATCAAGTTGGAGCGTCTGCATGTGGATGGACGACGTACGTACGGCGAAGGGAATCGTTGGAGAGGGACGAAATCGAGCAGTAAAAACTGTTTCCACGGCTGATTGGACGTCATTTAACATTTTTTTTCTCTTTTTTCAAACTGAAAAAAAAGTCGATAAATTCTTAACTTGTTGACTGGAGAAAATGCGAAAGGCAATGTCAGAAAGGCAGGTGAATAAAAAAATGAATTGAGAGCGTCAGCCAACGGTCCGTATTTTAAGAGCAAACGCAGCGTTGGTTGCGTGTTTCTCGCAGTTATTTCGTTCGGCCGATGTCGTGGTTGCGAGGCTGAAATTTATTTTTATGCTTCAACGCGATTTGTGGGCTCAAAACAAGTCAGACAGTCATTAAAAAAACACAACCAAAAGTTTTGTGTGTCTCTCAGCTGCGCTGAAGGATAAACGGTCCAGCAAAAAAAGTTCCACGGTCAACTTATTGAAACGACAATGGAACAGCAGCCGACAGATATACGCGCACTTCATTCCGGGCCTGTTATTCCAACGTAACAAATCTCCCCCCCTTCTTCTCGTCTATTAGCATCCCTTTCGTTATTATTCCAATAGTCTTCCTCCCACTCGCCTTTTCGGTCTTATTATTATTCAAAAAAAAAATAAAACATGAAGGGGTTTGCATCCCCCCCCTTCTCTCCCAAAAAAAAAATAAAAGAGTTCCAGGATAGCTTGATTAGGTGGAAATGAGAGTCTTGGGCTTTTCGTGTGTGTGTCTTTTCTTCTGTTCTTCATGGAAAGAAAGAGAAGAGTCCCCCTCTCCAATTTGATAATAAGCGGTTGTTATTTTCCATCAGACACAAACACGCATCTTCTCTGTGTGTGTGTGTGTGTGTGTTACCATAATTGTCTTCCCTCCATTTTTGGGGTTTTTTTTTTAAATTTATTTTTAGAAGCAACAGAAGAAGAGAAACAAAATAAAAACTTACTTGTAGGATGTAACCTCTGGCGTAATCTTCGAGGGACCATCCGAAACCTGTGAGCACTTGAACGACGTCCTCGGGCGGAAGGACGGAGAAGAGCCGGTCGAGAAGGATCTTCAGCCGGATGGGCAACGCTTGACAACCGTACAGGGCCAAACTGGCCACATCGAACACCGTGTTGGGCAGGGCCGGCTCCACTGGACCCGTACCGTTCGCACTCGAATTGAACGTTCCAGATCTCATTCCCAATTTATCCAGGGCTGCCAAAATTATTTTTAAAATAAAACAATTATTATTATTATTTTTAAAAAAGTTATGATTGCAAGAAAGAGACAACCATTTTTGGTTGTACTTTCAATGACGCCATCCTTCAACAAAAATGTAGCGCTTACACGTCGGAAAAGGCAAAATAACGAAACGACCGAAACAAAGAATTGCGTGTCAAGGACTCGTTTCAAAAGAAAAATATATTTAGATATATATATATACACTTTGTAAAAATTCTACTAAAAACATGTCCGTGTGTAGGTGTGTGTAGTTCGTTTTTGGAATGAGAAATTTTTTTTTTTTTAAATTCAAGACAGAGGAGGGAGGGAGGGCTGGCCCAACAGGGGAAGGGAGGTGATCTGGCCATTTGACTCGTGTAAGTATCTCAACCCATGTTTTTTTTTTTTCATCTGGTCGTCATTTTCACAAAATGCAAAGAAATTTGGATTCGATCGAGAAAACAAAAAAAGAAAAAATGTTTGAATTTCGCGCCCGATTAAACGCAGTTGGATCGGTCATGTGTTCCAGGTGAACAATAGGCGTACGACCACCCAATGCGAGCCGACGACACATCGGCACGTTCTTTTACAAAGGGGGAGGGCCTTTGTGTGTGTGTGTCGTCGAGTTTAACGTAACGAAAGACATTTCCTAATAAGTTAGGACCCCCCTGTCTTTTTATACATCCGTGAATTGTCCCAAGGTCCAACGTTCCCCAAATGACTCTCAAACGTTGCCATTAAGACTAGAAAAACATTTTTTTTTTTAAATGATAACAACAACAACAAAAAAAAAGTGGCACATAACGACGATGATGACCCGCTGGATTGCCGGAGGAAACTCGTTTCTTTAAATATGGTCAAAGGAGTGGAAAGAAAAATGATGAGGTCGTGTTTGTGTGAAGGTATTACAACGTCTGGTAGATCGTCCAAGAGAACACACGAGAAGGTTCGGCGCCACGCAAAAAAAAAAGTCCAATCATCAAGTTGACATTGGAAAGAATCCAACTTTTCATTCCTTTCATGGTCACTTGTGTTTCTTTCTGTTTGGGAGTAGGGGGTTGACTAGTGACAGGTTCCAATTTTCCACCTGTCCGATTGCGCAGCGCAACCGTCGTCCACTCGTGATGGATAACTCGCATCAGACGGGACGGAAAATAAAATAAAAAGACGGACTTCATCTTCTTTTTTATAAAAAAAAACAAACGGTGTCATCGCTTCCAGACATGTGTACAAGGTATTATACATCCCCCTCCTCCATGTTTTTTATCATCTTGTTGTTGTTGTTGTCGTCAGTCGCTGGGTGTCATCCGCCCTTATCCTTTTGTTATTCTTGCAGCCCGTCGAGCCTTTTTTTTTTTTTCTAATCTCAAGAAGAAGAGTCTGCGCTGCTGGAGTTCCACTGGACCCTGCGCCGACAATCCTCTTCACCATGGGTCTCTTTTCTCTCTCATTTTTTTTTTTTTGCCTTTTGAGGGGGAGGGGGGGCTTTCTATATACACATCGTTACATATCAAAAGCTATTCATCACCCCCGAGACGATGGAGAACCCAAAGTGCCTTTCTGTTTCCATGTCGAGAGAACTTTTAATTAGTTTTTTCCTATTCAAATTCAGGTTGGAGAAAGAAAAAAAAAAAACGAGGCCAAGTTGAGTTGTTTTTCGAGTTTCAATTCAAATTCTTCTTTAAAAGAACGAAAAATGACCCCTGCGAGGTTACGAACAATATTCAATCTTATTCTATTATCACAGGTATATACAGAGGCTTGTGTGATTTAAATATCGATTAACGTTTGTAACGCGTCTTAATGCAACTGGCAAACGGACGCGACGAATAAAACAGCGGAAATGAGGTGAAGGAAGGAGGAGAACGTTTGGCGCTGACAGGTGCGCTCGGCCGAAAATCTCATCGCGTAATCGATATTTAAAATGTGTGCGGGTGGCAAATGATCAAACCGATCATTTAAGACTAAAGAAAACACGGCACAATTGGGGAGTGGGGGTATTTCCCGTGTAATTGCGGTCAAGCCCGTTCATTTGCATATATAGGGGGAGGTCGTTTTCAAGATGATTGCGGTCGATCGAATTTGGCCCTAAAGCTTTGAAAATCATCAATATACTCCGGGGTGTGTGTGTGTGTGTGTGTGAAACATATCCTGCCCACTTCTGGAACAAAAAAACAACAACTGAAACTTGAGAACTTCGTTTTTCTCTTCGCTCTTTACCTAATGATCATTGATAATACGGCGGACAGCGATCTTTTGAGAAAAACAAAACAAGACTCTGTGGAATGTTTTGGCGCATCTACTTCTCAGAAAATGAAACACATACGGGAAAGAAGAAGAAGAAACAATGACGGATGGCCGTCAAACCACGTTGTGTGATGGACACACCTGGCCCCAATTATTCCTCCATTTGGGGTGTTGCTGTCCGTTAGTTTCTTTCGTATAAACAGATAATGTGAAATGCAACAACAACAACAACACATTCAGGTTCAAATAGGAGAGCCCCAATTCCTGGTTGTATCAGCTCGGCTCTCTGTTTTTGTACCACATCATTTTTTGTTTTTGTTTCCTTTCTTACTTTGAAATACGTGACGATGTGAACGTTGTTTGCGTGCCTCTTTTAAAACAAATTAAACATTACGCCAAAAGCGCTTTCAAAATTATATTCCGATAGATTCCCACCATTAAATCGTATATATACATTCAAGAATTAAGAAAAGACTTACTAACCCCCCCACGAAAAACAATTTGAAATGTACATTAAATATTTCTCTTTTTTTTTGAGGGGGGAGAGGTTTGTGTGCGGTGGTGTCAGACAAACTTGCGCGGTCGGGACTTGTTGCCTAATCCCTTTTTTTTTTCTTTTTCTAAAAGTCAATTTTATATTTTTGTGTGTGTGTCTTAGAGACACCGCCAGAGGTCGCGCCCTTTTGTTCACCTTGTTCTTCTTTATTTTTTCAGAAAAAAAAAAGGAGACCGACACGACACAAAAGGCCGCCTCTTTAATGACCGCGGTCGATCCCTCCTCTTGAAACGGCCGACTTTTTAATTTTTTTCCCCCTTCTAGTAAGACGGTGCCAGAAGCTCCAGCGCAAAAGGCGTTTTTTTCTTTCTCTCTTTCGGGGAGGGCTCGACAATGAGGAGACGGACCCCCACAAGAAAAACTGTTGACAAACGACTTTAGAGTTGATACTTTCACCCCTCTCCATCTACTACTTTCCAACAAAAAAAAATAAACTAGTAGAAAATTATTAACGACGGGCGGACCTGAAAAAAAAAAAAAATTTAAACGTACATGGCAACGCAGGTTCGCCCTTTAAATGTCAGGAGGAGTGCGTCTAAATAACAAAAAAAAGGGCCTTTTTTTTTTTAACGATTGTTTGAAAAATAAAAATAAAATAAGAAAAGAATGAAAATCGATTACTTCAGAAAAGAAAAAAAAGGACCGTGCCTCTTGTCCCATGCCCACCACACACGAGACAGCAGCCGTGAAATCTGTTATTCACGTGATCGCGCGCGTCGGCCAAAAAGGAAGGGAAACAAAAACTTTGGAGCGCCGCCATTTTTGAAAAAAAGAAAGAAAAAATGCCGTGCCAAAAGAAACAAAGTTATCGCGATTTTCGTGTCTGTCCAATAAACGAAAATACGGGCCCTCCTTTCCAAGAAAGAAATAAAATAAAAAAAAAAAGCCCCACACACACAGACACACGCAAAAGTCGTGATTCTACCTGCTGCTCCCTTATTGCTCCCGACTGTACATCGATACATAAGCAATTTTTATTTGAAAAAAAAAAAAAATGTTAAAATAGTCGTTTGCGCTACTATTTCATACTGGGTGTCATTTTTAACCTGTTTCAGTTCTAATTTTTGTTTAATGCAAATTTTGTTTTCTGAAACGTTGAAAAACTGCATCTACAATAATATTCTTTAAAATTTCAAGAAAAAAAAACAACATAATTTAAACATTTTATTTTTTAAAAGAGAAAAAAAAAAGAGTTAAAAAAAAGAAAGGGGGGAGAGAAAGAAAAAATGATAATGAAGGTCCCGGACACACAATTTACGACAAACTATCTCGTAGAGACTCTTCGAGGACGAGACCCTTTTTCGTGGACCATCATTTTCTTTTCGAAAAAAAAAAAAATAACAATAAATAAATGGGCGAAGGTTGTTTATACCTCGCAGAAGAAGAAGAAGAAGAAGGGGACGAAAAAAAGGTAAAGAAGAAACACACAAAGTTAATTTATTGTCTATATGGCTTTTGTCTTTTTTCATTGGTCTATTGTTTTGAATTCCTCTCGTGTCTCCCCACCTTTTTCCAGCCCTGCCTGATTTTTTTTTTTTTTTTTGTGAAAAAAAGAGGAATATTTTATAATACATTATTATGTATATATCATTGGAGGGTCCTTTCCAGAGTGGGGGGTGAGAGGGTCCTTAAAAAAACAAAAACATATTCGTTTTTCTTTATTTTTTATTTTTTAAATAAGGAAATGTTACAAAGGGTGGAGAAATGATCGTTCATCTTTTCTACCCTCATCAGAAAAACAAAAAAAAAAAAGGTCGTTTTGTTTTTCAAGTTTCCTTCCAATTCACGTGGAAATCGGGGAAGAAGAAAGTCCCTTTTCGGGGGATCTTTTCGGACGGGTTTCTGTGGCGTTGACCAGCGCGCGTGCGCCGCCATCCGCATCATTAGCATTTTCTTCTCCCCCATCTCTGCCGACATGTAGGACTCACACCCTTAAAAAAAAAATTCTTCCAGAGTGCATTTAAAAAAAAATGCCAATAGCACCAGGCACATGTCGATCGACCTGTGATTGTGTCCATTGGCCTTCTTCTTCTATTTTACAAGTGTCGCTCTTCTCTAAATGACATCCACTTAAGATGATATCACAAAAAAAGAAGAGGGAAACATGGGGCATCACATAAAAGAGATGATTATCTTTTATGCCTGGCTTATTTCGGTTGTCCATCCGAAATAAAAAATTCCATTTGTCGCCGTGTGAACAACGTCCCCCCCTGATGTTTTTATGGACTGTCAGAGGGCAGTAGTTTACCTTTCTTCTTTAAAAAAAAAAACCGCAATGCGTAAGAAGGAAAAGGACAAGATCAAAGTAGGCAGATACGATCGAACAGATTTTTATGGTGTGTGTGTGTGTGAGACGGGCCCGGATTGACAAAAGATATGGAGATGTCAACTGCGTGTAAAACAGGAAGCCTTTCGCGGTTGATGGCGTCAACGAGATAAATCAAAAAAAGCATTTTCACTTTTTTCTTTATTTTAAAGAAGGAGAAATGTCAAAACAAGACGCACTTTTTCGGACATGGTTAGTTGATCGCCAGATGCAACACTTCCGTTTTCGTGTTCCACTCGGTTTGTCGTCGGCCATTTTTTATTAGAATTTTAACCAGAAATGAAATCTGAAAAAAAAAAAAGACATTTTTTGTTGTCGTGTCTTTCGAAATAAATGACTACATTTTTGAATAGCTCGCAACGGGCGAGCCGCAAAGGCCTGAAAAACCTAGTGAATAAATAGAACGAACTTTTTTTCTTTCAAAGGCAAAGTCATCGAATCGGCCAAGGAAACAGCGGGATATTATTTTTCTTTCTTTTCTACCATCTCAGAAAGAAAATGGCCCCCCTGCCAATGACAACTCGGTGGCTGTGTGTTTGAGCGGCGCGCAACAACAACACACACACAAAAAAACACAAGGAAAGGCGGTGACGTGAGGAGCTCGTGCGCTGACCTTTCTGTTTCCTCCCGCACCAGGCGCATAATCACAAAAACGCTGCGGGACCCGTGCGCGCGCGCGCGCGCGCCATCCCCTCCGTTTCTTCGAATCTCCTCATTTTTCTCAAAGACACTCGAAATTAAATGCAGATTTATTCTGCTGTGGCTTTTCTTGATAGCAAGAAGAGGAGGGGGGGTTGTTTTTCTTCTTTCTTCAAAAAAGATGATGATGACGCCAGGTGAGCCTCTCTTGTCTTCCCTGAGGTAGGAGAACATCCCCCTTTTGCCCCCTTCAACAACAACATCTAGTTGTATATGCATAGATAGAGAGGGGGGGTTTCGTATATAATCAGGAATGGTTGACCTCTAGATGAGAAAGAGGGGGGGCGGCCAGGTAATACATCTATAATACCTTATTTTGTGTTTGGGTTCCAGTTGGAAAGGGATATCGATCATGTGTGCAACAAGTCAAGAACAAAAAGGAGGTCGATATGATTAGATGGATGGATTCTTAGTCCCTTCCCAATGATTATCGATTGTCTCTGGAAAGAATAAGTCGATTGAGACCTAGATGTATATATATTTATGTGTATAGGCAGATTTTGAAGGTCCCAGCCACACAAGAAAATGGTTGCATTTCTTCTTTTTAAAAAATTATGCATAGAGAACAAGTAGCCAACGTTTGGAAACACGAGCCATCCGCAAGATGATTCATCAATAACACGATTAATATTTAAAAGCGTACGCTCGAGGCCACACGCCGAAACCAACTTGGAAAGTCATCCAGTTTGTTTTTGTTTTCAAAATTGAATCGATCAGCAAGGGATAGGTGCAACTGCCTTTCGTACAACTTCAAAGACGAGCTCTCCGTCTGTAGATATGCATAAATATTTTTTTTTTTTTTTTTTTTTACACGATAGAAACAAAAATGCAGTGATCCGGAGCCACGGGAGATAAAACAAGTTCAAAACAAAACAAAAGACGATAAAGAATACAGAAGAGCTGTTGTTGCTTGATGATGGCCGCCGATCGGGGGCATTGCGTGACCAGTCAATTCTTGATCCATCACGACTTTCACGACGAAAAAAAAAAAAAGTTGTGTTCTCTATGTGTTTTCAACTTCTATTCCGTGTATGTGTGTGTGTGTAATGCAACAATCTATAAAAAAAAGGAAGAAATCAAACTTTTTTTGGGGGGGGGTTGATTCTTTCTTTAGTTTGTTCAGTAACTTTTGATCCAATCGACAAGAGTTTTTGTCCTGGAAGGGCGTTGGCCTTTTTTTTTGGCTTTCATCACATTTTCTTTTTTTTTTCATAAGAAATAAAATAAAATAACAATAAAATAAAATAAAAAAAAGGGTTGACAGGGCAGGGCACGTGCTGCGAGCCCCGGCAGCGCAATGATTTTGGCTGCCGCCACCGTAAGCGCCACTTGCTGTGTCTACCTTTCTCTCTCTTGAAAATTCCTCTTTTTTATTTTTAAATGTTATTTTATTATCTTTTTCGATGAAAAAAAAATCAGATAAAAGATGGGAGGACTTGATATTGTGGGACGACAGTGTGGATCGAATCGGCAGCTTTTATATCCACGAAAAAAAGAAAAAGGCTGCGCATTGTACTACGCATGCGCAGTCGTGCTTTACCGTCTACCCCCTCCGATTTCTGCCTCTCATTTCCATAAATAATCATTTATTATTCCGAAAGATAAAGGCAACGAAAAAAAAGAAAAAAGATATAGGAGCTCTTTTCCTTCTTCCTTAAAATCATATTTTTTCTTTATTTTTTACGAGTTTAAGAGAACACACGCAGAGATAGAAACGACAGACGACCATTTTTGAACGCGATTGGATGCGTGAACGACCATCTTGTTGCACCTGCCCATTCCCACATTTGCAATAAACTCGTTTTTTTTTCTTCTTCTTCTTCTTCTTCTCCCAAATGACAATCAGTTTGGATTGTCAGTTCGGATTGGGGGGGAATGGATTATCAAAGACCCCCCAACGGGGGCTAGGGCGGAGGACCGTCCCTCCTTCATGTCGTCACTCTCCCTCACTAGAAAAAACCCTGATGGGACGTCATTTATTCCACGTGTCTCACCGCAGGTTATGCACCAGCATCCAATCTTCTTCGACCTTTTCTCTACGTGTGTCTTTGCCGCATCTTGTCAAATGTCTTTTCAAAAAATACAATTTTTTTCTTCTTCTTTTCTATACGCGTTTGCATCACCTGAAGAAGAAGAAAAAAACAAGAGGCTGGTGGGGGGGTTGTTGTCTACAAATTTCCACAGGCATCAGAACGGGACACGCGCGCGACACCCGTAGGGGTAAACACATGAATTTTGTTCTTTTCTTTTTCTACAAAAAAAAAAAAAAATTATTCAAAACAACATGGCGTAACACGATGGGCCCTAGAGGCGGGTCCGATGATGGCATTCCTTTTTCTTTTTTTTTTCTAAAAACATGAAAAATGATGCGGAGTGTTGTGTACCGAGTCCAAACATCAGTGAGCCACACAGCGAAATAATTACAGGGTTCCATGTTATTTTTTTTTCTTTCCCCTCTTCCATCAAAAAAAATATTTAAAAAAAATGATGCGATAGAAAGGAGCAACATTCCGTGTTTTCTTTCGGGTCGTCTTAAGTCGTCAAAAAAGATTTTTTTTTTTTTCAGGTTTGTTGTTGTTGTGTGTGTCCGCGCGTCGTTGTAAAATGGTTGTTGTTCCATGATTATAAGGTGGGTGGAGAGATAGCCAATCTTCGTGAACCTTCCCAACTTCTTCCCTGTTTCATCCATGTAAGACCGCACGAAAAACAAAAAAACAAAACAAAATAGCCGCTAGGATATCATCATCATTATCTGCATATATTTTTTTTTTATTTCCTTTTTTTAAAAAAATCGAAAATGACAATAATTCTGTCCTCGATTTCTTTTAATGATGAAAATAATAAACTTTGAATTAAAATTAAATTTTACTAATAGAGTCACCCCCTTTTTTAACCAACGGAAACAGTTCCATAAAACTGTCGTTGCCTCCCTCCGTAAGACACGCAGAAATAAATGAAGATCTTCTCCCCCCACGTTTAAGTTATACCGACGAAAATGCTAATGACAACTTCTTTTTTGCGCTGTGTGGTCTCCTGGCGGGGTTCTTCAAACGGCATAGCCCAAAGGGTTCAAAGAATCGCGGCTCATTTGGAAGAAAGACGCGTGCCCTTCAGCGGCCTCCTCATCGAGGTCTCGTTCCCGATTTTTTAAAATATCGAAAAACCAAATGTGTCTCTCTCTCTCTTTGGAAAACGTGAAACAATTGGGCAGGCCGAGATGCGTGCACGAATAAATCGTTTCAAATCATTCGAAATTGACTTTCCTCAAAGAAGAATGGACAATAAGAAAGAGGAAAATGAAATCGACAACACAAAAAGTTTGGGTGGCTGCTGGACTCGATGCCCACAGTTCGTGGCCCCGCAGCTGATGGGTCGTGACAGTGAAAAGCCGTTCAATGTAATAGGCAAACTGCTCGCTGGCTCAACCGGACTCTGTTTATATGAATAAATTGAATTCTTTTTTCCATCTTCTCGTAACAAGAAAAGGAAACCCGAGAGACAGCAGCAGGTCGTAGAGAGTCTCGTTTTATCACATCCCCCTTCTCTCTCTCTCTCTCTCAAAAAATAAGAAACACACACACACACACAAAAGCGTTAAACGAGTAGAAAAGGCCCCTGACCTGGAATTGTAATTAAAGCTACCCCAGGCCTTGTTTCTACCTCTCGCACAACATACCACAAGAAGAAAAGTCAATTCCTTTTTTTTGTGTGTGTGTACATGACACACGATCAACCAACTGCACACAGCATTGTATAATAGAGCCACTTCACACACACACACACAAAAATGAATATTATGGATGGGTATCGTTCCTCTGTTTTTTTTTCAAAAAAAATAAAAAAGACGGACTTACACGTCTATGCCCAGTCACGGATGAAGCTCTCGATTTCATCTATCGAAAAAGGAGGAAAAAGAAAGCACACCATGCATAATGGATGATAGAAGACTAAAATAATGTATTACATCTATTCTCTTTCTGTGTCTGCGCATTTACATATCCTTCCTCACCTATAAATAATCATATTTTTTCGGAAAAACAGAACGTGACTAATTAGGGGGTTTTTTTGTGGGGGGGGCTGTCAACAAATATTGAGACGTCCAACATGCGTTTGCAATCCCCCCTTTATTTTTTCTTTAAAAAATACGCAAATGACATATCGCCTTGCGTCTTCTAAAGATAGAAACGACGAACGCTCTTCCAAAAAAGCTCCAGTTTTTTTATATTTTACAAAGAACGTTCGATGACACGGCCGAATTTCTTTTCCCCATAAATATACGTATCGATGTTGAGGATAATAATAAAAAAAGGGGGCCAGACTTGCATATCATGGCTCCAAATAAGGTGCCTTTTCACGTGTCCGTGACACACAAAACGTCGTATATAGCACAGAATCTCCTTCCAGAAAGACGCGCTATTGTTTCGCATTTTTTTTTTAAAGTCTCTTTAACTGCCGTTAACAAAAGGTGATGCATCTTTCTTTTCCGATGGTGTCATCGTCACATGGGCAAAGTGTCCAAGGGGACATTCCTCTTTTATAGAAGAAGGAAATAAAAATGCTTAGCTCACTATTCGAGACAATCGTGTCCATGTCCATTTCTTAAGAAATCAAAATGTCCGAGTCCTTGGCCGTCAAACTGACGCTCTCAATTGGCAATGATTTAAAACCCCGATGATATTTAATAAGACATTTTTTTCTGTGTGGGGGAAGTTGAACAAACAAATAAAAGGTACTCGTTTCGATATCTGGTGAATGAGATCGGAGATGAGTTCCACGAACCCACTAAACAAAATAATTGAAAACTTTTTAAATACCAGGAAATCAAAAAAAGAAGAAGAGTCAAGTGCGCGCGATTCAATCATCAGCTGTTATTTTCTAAAAAAAAAAGAAAAAAACGAGTTTGTTGTGGGATAGAGTCCGGGAATTTCGGGAGTTGGCCGTTTTTGTCCGATGATGACAAAACGATTCGGGGCGCGCATGAAAAACCTCTAGTCAATTGTCATCCATCAAAGCATTTTCTCTCTCTCTCTTTCTTGTTGATTGAAGAGTAAAAAAAAAAAAAAAAATGTAAATACATATTTTTGTCTTGTTGTTATTCATAACACCGCCCGCTGTCTTTTGTGTAGATTTCTCTCCTTCCAGAAATTTCGTATTACCTTACACACACAACACAACGAATTCGAACCGTGAAATGATAACCTCCCCATCGTTGTTCGTGACAAATCACATGAACGATACACATTTATTTTTTTTTCAGATTCGATTACTTCCGTGTCGTCGGATGCCTTCATTGTAAAAAAAACACACACACACTGAAAATGTATGTAATTGTATCCAATGCATCAAGTGCCCAGCCTCAACGTATTTTTCTTTCTATTTCATTCAAAATGCGGATGGATGTACGCTTGTCAAGAACCCTCTTGCGGTATGGCACACACACACACACACAAAAAATACCGTAGTTATCAATCAATTGTGTTCCAGCTTCTCCATTTAGATGAGATCAGGGGGGTGGGTGATGTTTGCTCTGCTACACTTGTAAAGATTTGAGGGGGGAAGCAGATGTTTTTTTTCTCTCCCCCCCAATCAGAAAAAAATTGTATCGAATTTTTTTTTTTTATTAGAAAAAAAAAAATATGGAATGTCGGTGTGTGTGTCTATTAAAAAAAAAGGGGGGTGAGAGGTGGGCGTCATGTTCGATTACCGTCCGGCGGATCGATTCCGGACAATAGTCCCCTCCCCTATCATCGGACAAAAAAAAATAGATGATTGATTTAGATTTCGGTTCAATGTATCCGAAAATTGTGGTGAAGATGTGACCACTTCATCCCTATCCTCTTCCGCAAACAAAAGAAGATCTTTTTTTTTTATGTAATAATAAAAAAAGAGAATGTCGATGCATATTGTTGTCTAATGTTTTTTTCCGGTACGTATTAACAATAACAGCAGAAAATGATTGGTGGAAATAAAAGGGGACGTCATCGATGTGTAATGAATTTCCGTTTTTTTTTTTAGGTGAGGGGAAGAAAAAAAACAACATGGCGGATGATGAAATTTTCGGTTAGGGAAGTAGAACAGATTTTAAATCTTTCGCCACGTTTCAAAGAAGATGTCGCATCTCGCGGAGGGGGAAATGTCGGAAACAACTGAGCCAACAAGAAAATTTCAAAAAAATATTCAAATAGCCTACAGTTGGAAACAAGTTAAAGTAATATGACGATCTGTCATCACGAAATTCATTCAAAGGTCTTAAAAAGAAAAAAATGGGGGGATGGAGACCCCTGTGGTGACATACACACAACAAAAACAAATTCCGTTTGACTCCGGCACGTGTCATCTTCTATTCAAAATACGGGGGGATCTCGTCTTTTCTTTTTTTATTTTATGTTAAACAAATCACGATTTTGTTTTTCGTTTCAAATTTTTTCATGTCGAGAAAATCTTTTTGAAAAGAGCCTGTTATTGGCGGTTGACACGGTGGGCCTTCCTTCCGCTTTACACGCAGAGAAAAGAAGTCGGACTCTTTTATTTTTCCTGCGGGCTGCGACAGACGCTCGTTCTCAACAAGGTAAATAAACAAGTTTAGAAGACCAACACAAAATGGAGGGCGGAAAAACACATTCCGGCACGTGGGGACGAACAGAGTGACAACATGCGGCCGATCACTTCCATCCCCCTTTCAACATCCAACACAAAAATAGAGGGGGGGCAATAGGTTCTAAAAAGGAAATCACAATCGGTCCCCCCACACACAGGAAAAAAACGTCAACCTCCAGGGGTCGTGTCTGTCGCGTCTCGACGACAGACGTGGCAAAATCAACAAACTCCAAGACTTAAAAGTAAAAAAACAATTGAAAAATATTGGCAGCATTTTTAATGTTTGGGTGATCAATTCACGATAGTCTCCCAAGGTGACCCCACTAAGAATCGATCAATAAATCGTCCTTAAAAAGAGACAAACATTATTCTTTTGTTTTCAACAGCAAAAATGAATACCAAAGGGGACCAATCGCGCTATAAGAAAATATAGTAATCACCAAGGTGTGTCTGGCAAAGAGAGAGATACGTCCAGGTCGGCCATGTTGTTTTTCATCATTTACAGACACACAAGCCCCCGCCCTCTCTGCGCTCGCTCGCTCCATGGCAAAATAGCAACGACTACCTGCCATACCTACGAGTGGCCGTAGGGGCTGCCTGTTTCGGGTGATGTGTCATCATTCACGTCGCGCAGACACGACACTCGTCGTGAATATCGTGCACAACCAATCAGAAACGAGACTCCGCCTCTCTATCTCTTCCCGACTAACACACACGTCTCTCTCTTTCTTTTTTGTGGGGGATATTTTCAAGGGAATTTTATTTATTTTTTTATTATTTTCTACGTTGTGGATGTTGCGAGCGGCTGACATTGACGTATGCGGTTCGGCTCACACACACAGACGGCCAAACAATGGCCCCCTCTTCATTTTTTTTTTTAAGATTCCGTGTGTCTCCATCTCCGCCCCCTTGCAGTTTTTTTCTACCGTCTTTTCCATATCTTATTTGATTATTGATGGGCCATCGAACATTGTCTTTTCCATCAAAGCGGAAAAACAAGAAAACGGCGCATAATTTTCGATTTCTTTTTTTTTTTTCAGATCATTTCAGGAAAGAAATGCAACGTCATGTAACAATGACGCAGCGCAAAACAAGAAAAATCCATCCATTAACGAATGTCGCCCCCCTATTTTTTTTTGCGGGATTTACGTTAAATTGAGATCCGTGAATTACATTTTGACCCACACAAAAAGTGCGCAGGGGGGGATGAAACGATTCATCCAGCAAATCCGAGGAACGACGATTACATTCTTTTCCAAGTGTGCGACGTTAAAACATGAAACCTTGAGAGACTCTTACGACTCCTCCCACAACGAAACATTTCCCGTGCGTGTTTGCGTGAGTTTGATGTGTTTTATCTTTTAAAGTAAAGTATTAAAAAAAAGAGAATTATTTGTGTGACCATGTTCCATCCAGACTTTTTAACAATAAGAGCCATACAGAAAGCGCGTCTCTCAACGTTGAAAAAGAGGAGGGGTGACCTTCTCGTTCGTTCGTTTTTTTTTGTTTTCACGCTTTTTTTTTTCCTTCTCCTCCTTCGTTGCGTCAATACACCTCTCCCCCACGTTTTTTTTCTCCTCGCTTTCCTATTGGCTAACGTCCATTTTTCTTTCTCATTCGTGTTGACAAAAAAAAAAAAAACTCGTTCCGGTCGTGTGATGTCGCGTGTGTTTTGCGCCGCCGCGACACGCGCGTTCGACCCTGCGCGCGTCAACCCGTGTGATGATAATCACCCCCCTATTTCCTTATACCCTCCCAACAACAACAAAAACTTGTGTATCCCACTCTACTACATCCGATTGACTTGTTTTTATTTTAATTCGATCGCTTTAAAATGTGAAAAAAGAAAAAAACTCACCGTGTGGAACCCAGCCGTGTTTGCAGGTCTGGCACTGTCTCAATTGCAATTTGCCGGGCTGGAAACACTCGCACGGGCAGGCAGGCATTGTGCACCGGATCGCCTATTTTTTTTAAAAAAGGAAATAATAATAATAATAATAATATTTAAAAATCATTTTTTTTTTGAAATTTTCTAGACTCGTATGCATAATGATAACATATTCTTTTTGGAACACACATAGGCTGTGTATTAGCATATGGAAAATAGGCCGAGGGGGGAAAGATTTTCAAAAAAAAAAAAATTTAATTGGTCCTTGTTGCCTGTGTATAATATAAGTGGGGTATATACCAAAGGGAGGACTTGAAAAAAAAAGGAAACACAAATTTGAAATTCCTATCAACACAAGCGAGTCTGTTTCAAAAAAAAAAAAAAATTTTAAGAGAAAAGAAATGGAACTCTATGTCAAGTTTGCCTTGTCAGTTAAGAGTTTTCAAACCCCCGAGGCTCGTTTCTCCCCTCCCTCCATTTCACATGCATATATTTAGAAAGAAGAAGAAAAAATTTTGTTAAAAAACATTTCAACGAAAAACATATCGGCAACGATCCCGCGGGATCCTTTAAACAGCTGACACCCATTTTCACACAATTCAACCCCTCCGCCCCCGCCCAGTCCGCAAACTGAATTCTATCAACTCACAAATAAATCAAATTAAATTTGAAATGAATTTCATTTTGTTTTGTTTGAATGTCTCATCGGCATTCATTCCCATAACGGCTGACCGCACCAGACTCCCGCGGGATCAGCCCCCCAAACTCTTTTGTTATGTGCACGTCTCGATGCGCCTCTGCAATCATTTCCCACTATTGTTCAACGCTGCTGCTCACTTCTGTAGGCCTTTTTTATCATTGAATGCCTTCAGGCCTTTTAATTGACTTGGGGCTCCCATTGCTGACCGCATCTAACCTTTAACCGATTGTCAGTTCTCGCAATCAAAGTGCCTCTCTCGACCCACCTAAAATTTAAGTTAAAACACATAATCGTCCTTTATGTTTCCCCAATCCATTCCATTTCGTCCCCTTTCAGTATAGCCAGTACAGAAGTGATTGATTATCCCGCAACGCTATCCACACACACACACACATCGTTCTTTTAATATATAATTTATTTCTTCTTTCAAACTGTTTGAGAGGATGGAATTTCATCCAATGCAGGATATGCGTCTTGTCTATAAAACTTTCAGGAGTATCGCCTTCTATTGCTCCTGTCTGAAGAGAAGCAGAGGGGATCATCGTCCACAATCAATAAATAACCCCACCCCTTTATATAGACACCCACCATTTTTTCTAACAAAAGATATCGCCACATTTCTTAACGATCTTTTTAAAAAAATCTTTCACGGTGACAAATTGAATAGATTTCAAAAAAAAAAATTTAATTCCAAATTGAATTTGACCTTTAATTATCGTCTCGCTTCAAAGTTAAACGCATCAACTATATATAGACAACAACAAGAGAGTTTTCTATTCAATTGCGCAGACTGACGGATCCTCCAAAGTTTAGTTGACCCAAGAGTTTCTCGTATGGAAATTTTTATTTTTTGTTTTCGTGTCCCCCCCCCCCTTTTCATTTAACAAACACAAAAGGGATCCCGTCGAAAACTTGTGTGGCTAATTAGCGCGGCGGCTTCATCACGTGTCGTCCCTGTCTCTCAAGCGAAGGGCTCGAGGCTTCGCCAACTTTGCGAGTCCATCAAACAACAGTTGCAATACTATTTTACAATACATCATATAGATGTAACATGTTGCCAAAAAGCCCGTTCGCCGGCGTGTCTATTGTTGTTTCAACAGCCACTTGAGCGCATCGTGCGTCTATATTCTTATTCAGTGTATAAGCGGGGCTGATCCGCATTTTGGAACAATGAAACCCTTCAACAAAAGAAAAACGGCCTTGTTATTTCCAACAAAGTTTTCAACCGCATTCAAAATGCCATGTCGTGTGGAAACGGATCGTTCGGCATCTCGTTCAAATCGGATGTCATTCCAACAGGAGGAGATGAGGTGGGAGGGATCAAATGCGCGCCAGCCAATAAGGTGAGGGGGTTGGCCGTTGACAGCGCAGGTGTCGCGGCATCCCATATTCATCCGACCCGTGAAAACACTGTTGTTGTTTTTTTCTAAAAAAAAAACAAATAAAAACAACACGAGGGAGGGGGAAAAATCGTGACATCCGCCTTATCGTCTATAGAGAATAAATGGGGGAGGGATAACACGCAATCATCAACTTTAGGTCACCCTCATTTCCTCCCACCCTCGTTACATCGAGACCCAACACCCCCCCGATCAACACACACACACGCGATAACTCATTTGCATTTTTTTTTCACGTCTTCAGTCCCGAAATAGAACTCTAGATTGTTAATGCGTCTGCAACGGTTGCGCATTTCCTGGTCCTTGTATGTTACGTGAAACAAAAAAATCAGAGTCGGGCAGAAAAACCGCACGCGGGAAATAAAAAAATAAAAAAATTCCTTCCCCTTTCTCTAATTTTTCTTCAGCTCCCCCCAATTTTTTTTTATACGATTATTACGATCGTAATCCCCCCCCGCTTGTGTGTTGACTGTTGATGTTTCAATCCGCTCTGATATTTATCCAATGCGGCCAACTGCTGTTACACATTGCGCACAAGAACTCGTGCTTCTTTTTAAGAAACCAATGTCGAATTATTTTTATGTGTGTGTGTGTGTTTAAAACTAGAATTTTTCGGTGGGGGTAGGAAGCAAACGAGCGCGGCGCTATAATGCCCGCAGGCATTTTTCTTTTATTTAAAAAAGAGAGTCTTTGTTCACATTTTTTTATATAAAAAAAATGAAGCGCAAAAGAGATTCAACCGCCATTAGCATTACGATGCTCTTTTTCTCTCTCTTCCTCCATAACTATAATACGTAACATGTAAAAAAAAAAAATACGTTTTACAGTGTGTTTAGATAATCGGACGCGTGCCACCAAGAGAAAAAAATAAAATAGCCGTGCCGCTAATAAATAACAATCCAATTAAGAAAAAAAAAAATTTTAAATGTTTCTTTTGTTTTGGAAACGTTGGTCGAGTTTTAAACGGAATATGCAAAACAACAAACGACACGGGGGCAAAGAAAAATAGGGTCACGTGACTTTGGAATTTCGTCCATCGTTACTCGACATCAAGAGCGAATGTCTTATTGATTAATCCTGTTCGATGCCAACCCCCCCCCCGCCCCGTTGTTTTTCTTTTTTCCAGCCGACAGATCAAAAAGCAAAAACAAACATCAAAGTTTAAAAAACCCAAGTATCGATGATTATTGCGCGCAGCATTTTGACAACAAATTGCATTCCATCAAAGTTTTTTTTTGTTCCAGATGCCCCCCCCCCTGTTCATCGGAGCGTGACGCAACAAGAGGTCCCTTTTTTTCCGCGCCCCCCCCCCTCTCTCTTTGTAGTATGCAAATTACTCGCGCTCCCAACAATGAAACACAAGGGGGTTGGATCCTACGAACAGCAGAAAGCAAACGGGTATTGTGATTATTATATTAAACAAACGATATTGCTTGGTGATGCGACCCGATGATATTACATACACATCAGGGCATTTATTACTGAAATAATTATCGACAAACCCCCCCGAAAAAGATCAATATCGAATTTTCGTTCTCCTCTATGTTTAATTATTCATCGATTAACCATTTGCAAAAGGCGATCAAATCTTATAGGAACCATTTCTAGTTTAAACTCGGCGTCTTGTAAAGAAATAATTGAAGAGCGATCTCCTGCGGGGTGTGTGTGTTGGCACAATCACTTTGCCTATTTTTTCCTTTTCTATAGCCAATTATACGAATCTGGTTTATTTAAAGAAAAAAGGGAAAACTGGGGGGTTGGATTTCGCTTTGGTAAATCGTAATCGATCTATCCGCACAGCGTTTCTCCATAAGACGTGCACGCATTATCGATCCAAGTGTAAAATGTCTTTAGGCTCTTTTTTGAAATCTCGAATTGAAACGAGATTCGAAATTGAAGATAAGACAAAACTGTCGCTAAACGCATTTTTCGGTTTTTTGATGGACAGAGAGAAATTTTGTTTTTTTAAAATCAAGGAGTCAATCAATCCGATTTCGAACACTTGTGTGACAGGGAACGACACAAAGGAGCAGCCGGGCAAAGGGTCGCATATTTGCCCAGGTGATGAGGTAATTGTTTGTTTCTGGAAAAAAAAAAAGATAAACGATTGCCTCTGTTTTTGAAAAACCGTACCGCCATCATTCGATGAAAAATGGTGGCGATTTATGTAGATTGTCAACCCCGCATCGCGTGATTATTATTTTTTTGCCAGCCAAAAATAATTTCTCAAATGACAACCGTGTGACGGGAAGCGCACCGGGCCCTTCATTTTTTTTTTCTTTTATTGAAGGTCGACAATTGACTCCCGCGTGAAAGCCGTCACCAGAGATGAGGAGAGGGATCATCTTTTACGTTCACATTAAAACAAAACAAAAAAAGGGACAATTTGAAACCCACCCCCCCTAAAAATTTCTTTAAGAACTGCAAAGACCCCACGGAATCAAATTGCTCGTTTCAATCTAAAACGTCTCATGGCAAAATGTTCACAGAATTAAAAAATTGTGTGATTTTTTTAAAAGCACTCAGCGAGTGTCACTAGGCCCCCTAACGTCATCTACTCTTAATTGCGTTAAAGCGTCGATATCAGCCCCATTTTTAAGCTCATCGTTCATTATACGTCAACCCCTTTCTTTTAACGCATCATTTCATCTTGATGAAGACACACACAAAAAGCTTTTAGAATCGTGCGCCGTTAGGCCCCCGTCGCTCGAAATCTACTAGTCTGAAAACAAATAATTCAAAGTAGCACAACCGTCGATCAAAACCGCATTAGAAATCAAAGATGGAATGAAATGTTCGATTGTCACACGGTTTCAGCAACGAGTTCTCAATTTTAAAAAGGGCTGGGATTTTAAAACAAAAAAAGGCAATCGCTTACTTGTAATGGAGCCAGGCCTAGTTTTGATGATGTCAGATGATTGTCGTTATTACAATTAGCGTTGCCATTACCAGACATATCCCACGGTCGGGCAAAATTCACTTGCGAAATCATCATTGAAATTTCCTCGTCTAAAGTGAAAAAAAAAAATCAAAATGTCCTCCCACCTTGACTCAATTGTCCAACCAGAAACAAGTTCATTTCCTGATCGGCCTTTTTTTTTTCCTTTTTCTGCTGGAACACGCAATTTTTTTTTTTTTCACGATCAAACACACTCGAAATTACATTGGGAGATCTCAAGAGGTTCAGACATGTTCCAGAAGACGCACTCCACTCCACAGAAATTCCCTTTAAACAAACCCGAACACACTGGCCGTCTTTTAAGAGACGCACGCAATTTTCGAAATCATATCACGAGGCCTACACGAGAAAAAAAAAAAATGATGCACACACCAAAAATTAAAAAAATAAATTGGGATAGTGGCCCGTCGATGTTCTGTGCGGGACTGACGATCGTGCGGGACTAGCGAACGTGGAGGCAAAAAAAGAAAAGTGGGGAGTGTGTAAAAAGATTGGAGAATGCGCACGCGAGAGATCTGGGTGAACCGACGTAATAGCGCCCGTCGTCAACGACGACGGCCATCAAGAGAAACGGGCGACGGACCGATACCCAACTCGGAGAACAAACGCGGAGGGAGAAATGGGGAAAAAAAAAAGACGGCGCTATGCGGCAACAGCGGGACCGACGCCATCGGTTCCTTCCCCTGCTGTTTTCTGATTGGTCGACAGTCGGCGTGAATCGGGAAGCCAACGAACGAGCCAACGAGAATGGAAAATAAAAGATCCCTCTTGAAAATAATAAAACAAAAAAAATCCTGGCGCAACCGCTGGATTCTGCTTAGTCTAAATACATGAACACAACAAAAAAAACAGTGGACCGGATATTTATATCCGATTGCCCCCCTTTTTTGTCCACCAGCGTGAAAGAAACAATAAACGCAGAGTTGATTTTTAAATCGGGAAAATGTTTACATTAATCAGTTCAACAACAAAAATAACAATTGAAATTCATCCTTTTATGGCAGTAGAATTAACGTCAATGAGCATTTTACGAGCAATAAAAGAATTAGGCCTAATGCACCTGTGTCAAGTGACATCATAAACGTTGGCTTCTCAAAAACGTCATGCAAGTTGGCGACGGGATGACGTCAGCAATATCTAATGACTGCGCCAGTCGCCTCGATTTTGTTTTCATAATCTCGCCCTAAGATGGTGCCCTAATTGATTATGCAAGATCCAATGACAATCCGCAAACGCGTCTCAATTTCAGTTGACACATCAAATGCGTGTTTTTCTTTTTCCACGAGAAAAGCCCACCCATAATTTTTGAGAAAAAACAAAACAAATTGAAATATCAATTTCACTGTTGCCGGATGAGGAAATAAAAAAAGCAATGTCACAAACAAGCAAACACGTCACACAAAGAAATTCAATATCTTGACAGGTTCAGTGTGTGTGTGTGACACAGTAAAAAAATGACCATTGGTCCTGAAAAAAAAAACTCGAGCATATCCACATTTTCTAGTACGTGCTGTATCAGCTCTGGCTCATTATCTCTCGGTCAACAGACGTCAAACACACAAATGATTATCCCATCGGATCAGTTCAAACATTCGAAATTGAGCTACTGTGCAACAAAAAATGACGAATTTTCACCTTACCGTTTTTTTAATCTTCGATGATCAGGGACACACACATCTACACACTGAACACGAGGTCGCACTACTTAAAAATGCAAACGAGTTTCCACGAATGTCAATCGTTTTTTTCTTTCTAATAAATACACGACAAATTTCACTGTCGCTCTCGATTTACCGGGTGTGATTTATCAGAATTCTATATTTGCACTGGCGATGTGACAATGTTCGAAAATCAAATCGTTTTGTTGTTGTCTCAAGTCTTTTGAAACACGTCACTCAACACCTATCACACACATACACACACACACACATCACAAACATAACCTTTTCCTGCAAACTTTGATCATGTCTCACATCATTAATTCAAATTAAATCGTGTGTGTGGCGGCCATTTATTGTAGAGAGCCTTTGCGTCTGCGCGTGGTTTACTTTCCCGCCGGACTTCTAGTTGTCACACACACACATACACACACACAGATACACACACACAGACACACTTTTTTTTTTTTTTTTAAATCAAAATAAAAATAAAAAATTCAAAAAAAAAAAATAATAATAACATTCAACCGGTCCAGAAAGCGCGCGCGCGTACAGGCCAAAGTCTGGAGACCGACTGGAGAGCGCGCCTGTTGTGGAGTCGTGTAGAGAAGAAGAAGAAGAGGAAGAAGAAGAAGAAGAAGAAAAATGAAAATGGTGGTAGGGAGGAAAATGAAAAAAAAAAAAGTGCCAACTGGACTCCCCTTTTCCACCCGACCCCACTTTAACCACCCCAATTTCTAGAGCCTCGTGGTTGAAGTTCGCCTTTTTTTTATATTTTGTCAGCCCATTGCCACCACCAGAGGGATATAGGGAGGGCGACCTGGAAAGACAAAAATGTGCCGCCTTCTTCTTGTTTTTCTGATCTTTTCGTTGATACTACCTGTGTGTGTGTGTGTGATGGAGGAATATCTATTGCAATGGGTGGAGGATAGTTTTTCGTTAGTTATAAAACAAACCAAAGAAAATCAAGAGTGGCTTTTGAAACTTGTCCCCTCCTCGATTGTTACCTACCTCCAAATGGGGCGGAGCTTTGACAGACGCAAAACTGGCTGCTGGTGACCTCTTTGATTTCGTCAGAAGTCGAAATCCATTTTTGTTTGTTTTTTTTAGTGTGTGTGACGACGATAAATGGCGTCCGTCACGATCGACTCATCAAAAAAACATTTTTTGTTTTGTTTTCTCGACAGACTTGTTGTGTTTTCGGGACCTCACAGTAAGATTTTCACTAGAAAATTTATCAACGCCTTCGTCTTCCATTTCCGTGCAGAAAAAAAACGTGTCGTGGCGGCCATTGCGATCCATCACGGTGTGACGTCACCACGTGAGTCTAAAACCCAATTTACCTAATTTCACGTAAAGATTGTCTTGCTCATTTCAAATTGTCCGTTTCTGTAGGAGGGTTTCTGGTTAGCGTTTGTTAAGGAAGTGCTACACAGGGTGTAAATAAATAGTATTCATTTCACGTGGTTGCTCAAACAACGCCACCTATGCACACAATGGCATATGGCAAAGTCCGACAGTTTTGAGGACTCAAATATTTGTCATTTGAAGCTTATCTTTTGTGACAGTCCCCTCTCCCGTGTAACAAATAAAAACCTAAAGGTATTTATCCTCATTTTGTCTGTAAATCGACTACCGTGCAAGTGCTTTTAGGCAGGTCAAAGCCACTCGAAATTTTAGATCTTGAAAAATATGCAAATTTTGTTGACTCCAATTATTCAAATGTTTGGGCCGATCGACTTGACTTTTACATCTTGAAAATTATGTAAATCTTGTTGACTCTTACTCTAATTTTGAGAGCTTTTGAGAAGAAACAAACAAGAAAACCTTGAAGTTTCTATGGGGAAGGGAGCGATTCGTCACATTTCCAAGGCCTTTTTGCTTACCTATCCCTCGTACCCTATTGCAAAAACCACCACGTGCAAGGATTTAAAATATCCATTTCTCTTGACCACATTTTGAAAACCCTCAATTTATTCAAATTTTTCAGTCAAATATTGAAATGAGAATTTCAATCAATGATTTTTTTGGCGCCAATGTCACCTTAAAAAAACATTTCAACAGCACGCGTTGAAAAATTTCAATATTCATTGACATCATTTCAAGGTTTTCTCTTTTTTTTTGGTGTCACTGCCCCGTCGGAATTTCGTCTTTTTTGGCATCACGTCGCATATCCATCCATGCATGCAATCTCATTGGGTATACGTTATAAGAGAAGGGCGGGCTGCCGTTCTCTTAACAGGTGGAGCGTGAGCAGCAACTCTTTTTGTAAGGGAGAAAACGACTTTGTTTTTTCAATATTCACCAAGATTAAATTCTCTGTTGCGATTGTTTCAGTTTGATGAATATGAGTTCTAAAAAAAAAAAAAAGCGTGGCGAATTGACATTGGATAGCAATTAGCCCGTTCTGCGACATTATGCAAACAAAAGTCTACTACTTAACACGTTCATTATGCACACGACAGCCACCTGTCGTCACCTTCTTTATTTTGAAATTTCATCTATTTTGTGTGTGTGTGCGTGTGTCAGGAATTAAATATTCAAGGTAATCAATCTAATTGAAATTATTCATATCCGAAATTTGACGTTCAGTCTGGCCCCGTTTTCGTCTTGTATTCGACCACCTTCAAAGTTTGAATTTTCCACCTTTTTTTTTTTTTTTGCTTAAATTTGTAAAAAAGTAGGGGGAATGGACTCGTCAGAAGAAAAAAAAAAGTTAATTAACTCTTCTTCCTTTGTTATTCTTGTCCCCCTTTTTTTTTTTTACCTGGGCGAAGCCTTCCCCATTTTCTTATGAGCCCCTGGGCCGATTTTTTTTTTTAAGTTTTTCCTGGGCGGCACAGAACAAAAGTATCAAAAACGATCGAAAAACAATTTGCAATAAATTTCTGGGGCGGTTTAAAAAAAACGTACAGTTTTATTTGCTTAAAAAAATAGAAAGTTTGCTAAATTCTATTATCTCTCGTTTGTAATTATACACGACACAGCAAAACAAAACCAAAAACGCCGTTTAGCAGCTGATTGGCCAACGCGCGCACATTTATTTTTCGTGCTAGAAATGGGTTAAACGAAGGGGTGGTTTCATTTACCTCGTGACCCCTCCCCTCTAATCGAAAAAAAAAAATGGACCCTTGGTATTATTCCAATTAGCACAAACGTCAAATGTAATTTGAAAATTTGAAAGCGCGGGAAATTTAAATTTTTTGAAACAGATTTACCTATTTGTTTTTGTTTTTTTTTTAACGTCGGCGTCGGTGCGTGTAGCAAAAAATAAAAATTGGTGACGACTAATTAACTAAAACTACATATAGTTGTCTCAGTGTTTGTTTCCAGTAACGTATTCTCACGGTACGTTACAGATGACGAGACACGAGGGCGACATTTTGGCACGGCTCAACGGGTCCCGACCAAAAACGATGGCCCGAGGGCGTCTTTTATTAGATTTTTTTTTTTTCGTGCGTGTGTGTTGTCGCTTGAACGACACAGACAAGCCGAAAACAAGAGTGACAATTACCTCAACTCATCCGTTTTTTTTTGGGGGGGTTTTTGCCCGCCTTTTTTCTCAACTTTCAAATAATTCCGGAAAATTGGTTAGGCGACACAAGTGGTGCTGTGTGTACCTTTTTCCGCCGGCACGAATTTCGTAAATTACAGAGCGCAACGTCGTCGTCGCCGCCGCCGCCGTGTGTGTGTGTAAGACCGCGCGCGACAGGTGACAATGTACACAAACTTATTTATTTCTTTTCTTTTCTTTTTTTTTTTTTTAACTGGATGCCGCACAACATAAGACGCTCATCGAGTTGTTGTTTATATTTTCTATATGTCTAATTTTGTGTGTGTACACACGCGGCAGAGTGTCACGGCTATAGCGACGAAAAGACGCCCATCAACCGCTACCGACCATTTCCGGTGTCGGTCCCCCCCTTCCTTGAAAAAGGAATTTCGGGACCGCATAGACACCGGGACCAATTTTCTTTCATTTTTTTTTTTTTATGTCCTTGTTTTTATTTTATTTTTAAAGAAGAAAATTGTGTTATTCGGAAAGATTTAGTTGATTTTCTTGTTTAAAGTGAAATGGATAGATTTTGAATTTTTTGTAAGGGGAATTTTGCACGGCGCGAGATTTGAATAATGTTTGATCTTTACGAAGCCGAAATGGATGAATTTCATTCTTTTTGATGCATTTCCCTTTTAAAAAATGTAATAAAAAGCGATAGGCCTAGTATATAAAGACATTTGGAGAAAATCAAAAGAAGAAAATAATTTAAAATGTCGTAAAAACTCACCGGCTTCGCCACGAAATGATAATTTAAAAAAATGTATTTTAATGTTTTTCTCCCTTTTTTTCTTAAAATATTTTTAATGGCTGTTATCACACAACAAAGTTCACCGGTTTGAAATTGTGTTTTTCTTTCAAATTTAGCGCTATATATTTTTTTTTCCTTCAAAGGTGTGGGAGTATAAACATAAAAAAAAAAAATGTCTGTTTCAAGATTAGTCGAAAACAAATTCGTCCTTACGATGATCTCTTTGAACTTGACACGGTTTTTAACGATGCAACCGCAAAACACGCCAAACTATTTCGAGTGACACAACAATTTTTAAAAAATGGCTGCCAGATTGAACGATAAAAAGCGTGACAAATTCTGTCGGCCAATAACGAAACAAGTGATTCCATTTTAAAATAAAACTATTCGATTATTTAAAGAAAAAGGGCGGAAGAAAACAAGTGCGGTGGTTTAAAAAAGAGAGTTTCGTGACAACAATAGAAGCTCATCAAGCTGCCCCCCCCCTCCCGTCATGTTGAATAGCGACGTGTGTGTTTCTAAACACACACAATTTTCGATCGTTAAAAGTGGAGAGGAAGTCGCAACAGAAACAACAAATAAAAAATGAAAAAAATTAGATTTTTGAAAACCGTCCATGTTTTCACCTAATTACATCAGCGCGTTTGGACACACCTGCCATGTTGACAGCGCGCGCGCTTTTCGAATGTCTTTCAAAGTCGATGGAGATCGCGCCAATAGACTTGATACTAATTAACTCGTATTCTGATATTTACAGTCGGTTATAAACAGCGCCATTTTTTGTTTGTGGGTTCGCTTCTCCTCGCTTATGTAATATTACATCCGGTCTCTGTAGACTCGTCCATCTATTAATAGGAAGTCTCTCTCCCTTTCATTATTCTTTTGTGTCGTCGTATCCTTCATTTATAATTATATAGACGTTAAGGCGGCTACCTTTTTTTTTTCTTCCCTTCTTTTCTCTGTGTGTGTGTGTGTGTGTGTAAATTATCTTTAATTCAATTAATGTCGTGGTGTGATGATAATGACGCGGCGTCTGACACAAACACACAAGAGACATTGCACCGCTCAACCGCACACCGAACGCTACACACAAAAACCCATAAAAGGCGAAATGGAGCGGCTAATCCGAGTTGACGCGAAAGAGACCCACACCCTGGTGATTCCCCCCCATCGTGAGTAAAAAGGGGGGAGGGGGGAATGACTTGTCAGTCTGCATGTTGGTTTCCTTTTATTTTTTGCTATCCAAACTATAGATCGGATATAGATATAATAGGTGTCAATCCTATTTAACGTCCTCCTCTGTCAACATCCTTTCCTTTTTCATTATTGAGGTCGTCTTAATGGTAGTTGTATCTATTATGCAATTATGATATTTATTTTAATTTAAAAAAAAAACAAAAACAAAAAAATTGGGTTGTGGTCGAAACTGAACTGAAAGAGGCCATTTCGTATATTCAAAAATTGAAATGGATGTGGATTTTTGTTTCGCTGGCCAGGGCCGATCCATCAGCATTAATCGTATATACTGGGCACACACAAAGAGGAGAGTGTGTCCCTTGTAATGGTCTCAACTCTATCAAAGTTTCCCAGGAGAATTTTTGTGTGTGTGTGTCTGTGTGTGAAAAGACTTGCAACACATTCACCCTGGACTTTATATTATATCCATTCAACCCGATTTTTCTTTTTTCCCCGGTCTGGCTGCTGTGCTGTAAGATCTATAGAGATAATTAGCTTGGTCCAGGCCTTTTCTTCCAGGGGACCCAACGAAATTTTCAGTGCTCTCTTACTCATCAAGACTCTCGACTGTTAATTGGATTTTTCTTTTTTTTTAGATAGAGCACTCTCCCCCACCCATCCCCAATCTATTATTCCCATGAAAAAGAAAAAAGAGAGTCTTGTCTTTTCATCCTGGACATTCGACACTCACAGTCGCTATATCCCTGAGGTCCGTCTGTAATTCACGCAACTCCCTCCCTCCCCCCCACGAGGCTTTTCTTCCTTTTCGCCATTTTCTTTGGCCGTTCTATTGTGTGTCGATGTCATTCTCGTGTGTAGATGTAATATAGAGTAGACTGTATGGAACGAAACTGCATCAAGTTTGACTCTTATCGGGACATGATATATCCCAGCAGGTTGGGATGTCTAGCGGACGCTCAAAGTCACAGATGTTGTTCTTCTTTTTCTTCTTCATTCGGCGTTAAGAGTCGTGATGAATGCGCAATATCATTTAAATGGTCAGTGATGCTGTATGGAGGCCAAAAATACAAGCGGACACGGAGCCGTGATTCGTTATGAATACGGCGTGAACGCCTATACAACAGGACGCAAACAAATTATTTACGAAAAATATATTCAATAGATTTGTATTGAAATAGTCAGCGTTTGTTTGTTGTCGTCTGCGCGCCATTGTTAACGATGATAACAAACAATTTTTGTTTTGTTTCCTTGGTGATATTTGATTTGCTCGGCTGATGCAACACAATCGCTGGACGAGGACACTAACCCTTTTCGACTATACGATATGGTTGATGGCCAGCAGTTGTCCTTACAGCAAAACATCTTTGGCTTTGATGAAGCTGCTGTCCCGCTTTTGTTGCCATGGCGACACGCTCGGCCAACCGCATCGCAGCCTATTGCAAACAGCACGCGCACGTTTCTTATTTTTTTTTTTGTGGAATTGTTTCATTTTGTCTCGACAAATGTCCTCTTCCAAAATGATTTTCAAGTTCCACTTTAATTAGATAAACAAGCGACTCACTATTGTAGGACCAGACGCCGTTTTAATGAATCCAAATTCGGGAAAGGCCAGGCTCTTATTTGTCTTGCATATTTTATAGCAGCCCGTTCTTGACCTCCCCTCTGTTGTGTACACACCTACGCCCATTTAGCTTGTTATATATAAGCAATAGCTCATTACAGTCACACACAGGGGGAGAGCAGAAATTGCGTGTGTTGTGGCACCCGAGTGCGAAGGTCACGTGACCGGAGTGACGGACAGACTTGACCATTGGGTCCAAAAGCTTTATTTCATTCCGTTGGAACTTGATCACACATGAAAGGAATATATAGAAGAAGAAGAAGAAAAAAACCCATCAGAAAGTGTGTGAAGGGGGAGGGGAGTTAACGAGCCTTCAGTTGCCAGTCACGTCGCTCAGTCGACCCCCTCCGCCCGCTAAATTAGCCGGAAGGAACACGAGCGGCCCGTTTTTTTCTTTTTCTCTTGTGTTTTCTAGGATAGCTTTAACTCTCTCTCTGTATGTGTATTCCATCACACAGCGCTCCTCTTTGCTAATGTCCAACTGTTCCCAGTGTCCAGTGAAAGTTGCCATCGACGCGGCGTCATGTCACTCAAAACCAATTGTCTCTATCGTTAACGAGCCGTGAATAAACAATTAGATCGGGTGCGAGACGTCACGTATTGACGTTACTGCTCATCATCCCTCTGCTTCTTTCAGAGTTGTACAATTCACTTTTGTGTGTGTGTGTGTATATAGGATAATTGGTCGGGATAAGGGTAGATATCAATTGTTGACGCGTTGCTGAAACTATCGATTATTAGCGCCAATTTCGAATTTTCTCGAGATTTAATTTTTTTTTTTTCATTAAATTTTTCATCTTTTAAAAAGATTTTGTTTTGTTTCAAAACATTTTTGTTTTTGTCCTTTTTTTTAAAAAAAAAACTTGCACGACTTTGTGTGTGGCCTCCCGAAGCGCGTGCAGCCTTTTTTGGCTTTAGCCCCTTTGTTTTTTTTTTCACAAACGTGAGTGTTTAGGTATATATAAATATACACACACGTTTTTGTTTTTTTTTGTTTTTTTTTTGTGTGTGTCTTGATGAAGACTTTAAAAGGACAGAGTGGGGAAACTGTTCACGCGGCTGTTTGAAAAATTGCATTTTATTCCATCGGGAAAAAAAGGAGAAAGAAAAACAAAAGTTGAGCGACAATTTCTATACACGAGTGTGTATGTGTGTGTGTGTGTGTGACCTCTAGGGGAAAACTATTTGACACGTCCGCAGTGTTTTTTGTATTTTTTCGTGCGTGGCGTGACACGCGCTGTTGCCAGATTTCGCTAAAATTCGTGAATTCTCTTCAAATAGCGAGTTGTCATCGTCCTCGATTACCTCTGCGACCAGTCTGCGTGTGTATATGAATCTAAAACGTTTTTGTGTACACATCTGTATGTTTGGAAGAAAAAGGGAAAGAGAAACATCTGGTCTTTTCGGCTCCCGCTTCTTCTTCTTCTTTCCCCCCGTGTGTTTTGGTTTTGCGCACGTCCATGAAAGTATTAAAAACAAAAAATCATTTGGGACAGCAAAGAGAAATTTCTTTCTTTTTTTTTACTCGGCGATCTTGACGACGTACGACGACGAAAAACGTTCATTCCCATAAATATATAAACAAAAATATCTCTGCTACCGTTTTTTTTTCCCCTGGTGGGGGGTTCTGTCTCTCATTTTTTTTTTTTTAAGACACAAAAAAAAAACAAATTGGAGCAAAAGAGACGAGAGACAAACAAAAGACAAACGACGGGCAAAAAAAAAAAAAAAAGGGTCTAAAATTATCGTGAAAATGTGCGCCCCTAACTCTCCGGGGTGGCCCTTTTTTTCTGATGATGAAACCGGTCGAACCCCATCCATTTCGGGAGAAGTTTTTTTTTTTTTTTCGAGGATGGGGGGGCAAAAAAAAAAAAAGAGTCAGCATAGTTTTTCAGAAAGCAGCAGCACGCGCGGTCGGCTTCTTGCTGTGTATGTCAATAAACAAAGACGCGGGCAAAGAGAAAAAAAGAAATGGGGTCCCTTTTTTTTTTTTTATTATTATTTAAAAATATACATATTTATTCTTTCTGGCGTTCACTGCTGTCGTCGTCAACCATTTTGTCCCGAAAAAAAAAAAAAATGTAAACGAACGCGAGCGACTATTGGTATTTTTTTATTGGTAATAATAATACGGTGATTTATTTAATCACTAAAATGTAGAATATATAGATTTTCGAGTGAGGCTATTCTTAGTATGAGTTTTTGATGTGCTTTTGAATGTGTGATGAATGGTGGGCATAAAACTGTGTATATGCAAATGAAAACCGACGCAGTTTTTACACGGGATGCGGATGTCGGTGCCATCCTTTTGCTTTGGCGATTGGAAAATAAAATCAGCCCATCTCTTTCTATTGAACATCATTTATTCAAATGCGATTTATAGATGGCGTGGCTAAAAAATTGCCCCCCCAAAAAAAAAGAAAATCGACCTTCATTTTGGCAACACTGTTGCCCGTCCAATTCACCTGTTTCAACGATTGTGTCTTCAACACATAGTCTCCTTACAACAATCACCATTACGTGTACACATTTCCCTTAGAAATTGCGGCTATTATTACTCGCCTTTCCACACCGAAAAATAAAAAAAAAAACTAAAACAGGTATTCAAAAAAAAAAAAAAAGCGGTACACACATAGAGAGGTGGGGGCGTTAGTTGTAACGCGCCGAGTTGCGCGCAGATGGGGCGAGAAAAAAGAGAGCCATAAAAATACAAACATTTAATACGCGGGTGGTCACCTGTGTGAAAATCGCGGTCAGCCGATTCTCTCCCCCCCTCTTTTTGTGTGGTACCTTTCAGTGCTGTAATATCGACCCCCTGGACAACAGGTGCTTACCGATGGGCTATTTCAAGAGATGGTTAAATAACAGCGTATATGTAAGAGGATGCTGGAAGGGTCGCCTTTGAAAACTTATCAAGTTCGCAGTTCCCATTGTTGTGTATGCCGTTTGCTCGTCTTTTCTCATCATGCGCAAACGAAAGTACATTTTGGGCGTCATTAATAGGTCCACGATTTTTCTTCTCCCCCTGTTTTTTTATTTTGTTTTGTTTTTGTTTGTGTCTGTTAAAGATCTAACATTTTTTCACGACCTCTTTTGTGGGACGGCCGCCTATGCCTTGTGTGTAGCGTGCGTTAGATCGACCGAAGCCGAGAGAAGTGGGCGGGAGTGGACCTGTCGTCTACCGCGAGATGAATGGCTCCCCCCCTATCGAAAAAAAAAAAAGAAAAAGAAAATGATCCTCCTTTTTTAGTACACTTGTCTGCTCTCCATCTCTAACCTTGCCTATATAACTCACCTTTTTTCTTTTATTTTTTTACCTCAATTTCTCCGATTCTTTTTCTCTCCCCCACAAAAACAAAACAAAAGGATTTTTTTTTTGTTATTTTTGCAGACTGGCGGGGTTTTGAAAGACGAAAAACGTAAACTTTGTCTTTTCTTTTAATTTATTTTTTATTATTATTTTCGTTGGTGAACTCCTCCCTTAAAACAAAAAATTTGCATTTTGTTTCATTTCGATGCGATAGTCGATTTATTGAAATTCTTTCAGTTGCAATCGCCATTTTTTTGTTGACACTTCAACTCTTAGGTGTTGTCATTTCTTTAGGGATGGGGGGCAACAGCCAATAAACACAACGTCCGTGTCGACCTGCGCCGAAGAAAGCTGCCAACATCAGCACTATTATATCCCTTCTTTGCCCAGTTGAATTATTCATATTTTGTGTGTGTGTGTTGAAGGCAGCGTGCGATCTTTTCTCAAGTCCCTCAGCAGAAGCAGAAATGGCTAGCAACCGCCATGATGATGGCGTGTCTATGTAAATGAGATAGAAAAAAAAAAAAAGAAGTTGTGTATATCCTTTTTGCCGACTGACCCCGTATATACATATTTAAAAAAAAAAAGATATAGGGAAATGGATATAAAAGGATGCACACGCGCGAGCGATATATAGTACGGCTGGAACAGGATTAAAAAAAAAAAAAGAACCGTGAAACGGACAAGGAAAAAGGGTGCAACACGGATCCGCCAGGGGGTCCGCTCCTTTTTTTTTTTCTTTCACAATAAAATAGAAAGAAAAAAGAAAAAATATTCAAATTATGGACGTATAGAGATAGACTAATAAAGTATTGGAACCTCCGCCCTATATCATAACAACAAATCAATGTATAATGTGGGGGATCTAGTTGGCTATATAGAAATAGGTAGCTTAATAGCGTCATACTATATAAAGAAAATTCATTTCAATCGGGGGAAAACGATCAAAGGCCAACATCCGTAATCGTAGATATCGATGTATTATTAGTTTTTTCTTTTACCTTTGCCTATAGATCTAATGTGTGTCGGCTTGTGGAATTATTATGGGATCCTTAATCCCCCCCTCTTTTTCTTTTGTTTTAAACTCATTTTTTTTCTTCTTCTTTCCTTTGGCTGGAATTCCCACGCCTACTGTGTCGTCGTTCGACATTTTCGATAGTTTACGACACGTAATTATTCGTTTTCCAACACAGTTTGCCCAATATTTTTGTAGAGTCTTTCTGATTTTCGCGTGTTTAGACTCCATTTGTAAAGGTGGAAATAACGGCTAATCCAACATGATGTTAAATGCGTCATCAACGATGTCTTGTGTGTAGATCCATCTTGAATTTGAAACAAGAAACGAAAACCTCAAAGGATCCAATCAAATGATTTGATAAACGAGCTTCGTTTGATTGGCCTGTCCACATGCGGATGTGTGTATTAATCGAACGAAATTTATTTAGAAATCCAAACTTGGAAAAGATAAAAAAAAAAAAAATGATAATTAAAAATTGTGATTCTTTTTTTTTTTGGGGACGGGCTGTACGGCGCCATTTGAATTTATAGCGACAGATTCGACCTGAAAACAAAACAAAAGAACAACCCTACGTAATAATCTTCCTCCCCCCTTTTGTTTTTTTACCCCCATCATTTAAAGACCCCGTTATGTTCCACCACCCGTCGACATTTCGATTCCGTCCGGATCATAATATCATCCGCAACCAATACATTGGAGAGCCCTTTAATATCCCACTTCTTTATTTGAACCTTTTTTTTGTTTTTTCCAGTGAAAGGGGGGGTTTCTTCGTTAACATTTTTCTCGACAAGCTGCCCCCTTAAACTTCTTTCAATCATTATTAAAAATGTAAAAAACTCGTATTTTTATAGGCCGACCACAAGACCCAAGTTTTTCGCTAGTTAATTGCTATGTCTGTTAACTCTGTTTTTAGAAGGGGGGGATGAAATTTCCAATGTGATTGCTTTAAAACAAAAAGGACAACATTTCGGAAAGCAACGATGCCAAGAGTATTTTTGTATCTATTGAATTCGCATTTCATTTCCCTCCTAAAACAAAAAAAAAAATAAATGCAAAAAGAAAAGAATAAAGAATAAATGATTTGAATGCATCCGTGATGAGAAACGAATCATAAAAAGAGGAGAAAAAATAACGAACATGTAGAAGCTGATTCGATGACGGATGACCCTGTCATTAGATATGGAAAAATGGGGAGAGACGGGGGTCCACCGCTTTTTTTTTGAATCGATCGTAATATAACAACAGCAGCCACAAAACAACAGGGCCCGGATGATGATGATGATGATGATGAAAGTCAAAGACTCTTTTCTTTTTCTTCTTCTTTTACCTCGTGATGTCCCTGTATAATAACGCGCGCGCGCGCGCGCACTTTTTAATAAATAAGGATATGTATTCCAACATTGCGGCGGGCCATCGTCACGACCATAAAGAAAAAAGAAAAAAAGTTCTTGGCGATGTTGCCGCACTCGATCGGGAGAGACAGGGCGATCACGCCCGCACGACAAAACCATCAACTCCGCCTCCCCTATTTTATTTTATTTTATTTAAAAAAAAAGATCTAATCGTTCGCTTTCTCGATTTTGATTGGTAAACACGCAAAATGCGCTAAATAAGCCTGCGGGCATCCAGTTAACATTGACTTGACAAACATTTAAATTTTAAAATTTCTTTTTTTTTTTCAATGTGAAAGGATGCCGCTTTGGATAATGAGATTCCAATAAAGTCGGCGGTGGCTAAGTTTGGATGCCCTCCCCTTTTTTTTTTTCTGTGTGAATTATACACACACACACACAAACAGACAAAGTGAGGGAGGAGTGCATTATGCGCAGTCAGGAGTTGTTCCGAAAGCTTTTTTTTCAGCGATCCCAAAACGCTTGTTTAGATATATACACACACAGACAGGCACTTGTTGCGCATGCACAAACGTATAAATAAAACACCTTTACGTGTAAGTATTTTTCGGCTTATATAGAGAGATGTAATGGGTCAGTTGGCGGCATTTCTCTCCTCTGTGCACATAAGAAAGTATGAAGAATGCTGGTAGCTGAAGGGCATCGCTTTAAAAAAACAAAATATATATTTTACCTTCTTCATCTTCTGGCCGATGGGTGGGTGGAGGAAAGTTCTCTTTTCGCTGTCGAGCGCGTTGTGGCTTGCGCTCGATCTGATTAGCATAGGTAATGCCAGGTTGACGCCATAGCCGCCGCCATAGCTATCCCCCCTCCTTCTCTTGTCTCTCTCTCTCTCTCTCCTTTGTACAACATTATGCCCTGCCTTTTTGCACCGGTGTACATATATAAGCGTCGTGACACATAACACGAAGAGGAAGAAATTTTTTTTTTTTTTTATATGTTCGGCTTGTATACGAGCGTGCCCGCTCTTCATTTGAATAACAATCAGTTTGGACTGTTTTTTTCTTCTTCTTTTCTTTCTGCTATAGGGCAGTCAAGAACATTAAGAAAGCGATTCGGGAAAAGGAAGAAAAAGAGAGGAGGCATATTAAAAAGATGGGGGAACTATTTTAATGGCGGGGGGTTTGTCTCTTCACGAAATCCTCTTTTATTAAAAAAAAATAAAATTTAAATTTGAAATTCCCGCGCGCGTTTTTTTTTTTTCAAATTAAAACGACATGTGTTGATGATATCTCCGGCTCGTATCAAAGTTGAATGTAACAGACGTAACAGTCTAACTATCAGTAATGGCGCCATAGTCAATCCATCACGCGGGAATGTTGAACGACGAAACAAAAAAAAGAAATCAGAAAAAAAAACATCAGTGTACTAATATTGAAATGAGCGTATTATCATCAACTATACAGCGCCGATGAATAATGAATATATTATGTGCGTACGTCTCTTTCCATTGGAAAATCATTTCTGTTAAAGTCTTTACTGGAATCAAAGCGATGGAGTCGGATGACAATGGGCCGCGGTTCATTTGAATATACCGGCGTGTTCTCTTTGCAGTCGGTTAAAGACTAGGCAACGACATTGAACTAAATGCCCTGCGCCTTATTATGTCTTTCTCGTACGCGTAATTATGCATGCGAGAGCGTATATATATAGAACTAAACTCGCCTTTTATATGTTTCATTATCGAATTATTATTTGAATTCCCGCGTGTTTTCACCTTCTGTGATGTTGATTTTCTTTTTTTTTTTTTTTCCTTTTTTGTTAAGGTCTCGTCCTCTGTGTGGCACTTCAAAAGGGCGCGGCCGTATCGGATCTAACGGTGAAGGAGCGGCACGTTGAGCGCTGCCCATTTGCATGTCCGTATGCAAATGACAGCGAGAATGGGGGAAACGAGAGTATCAAAAGCTTTACAACTCGGCTTTGACAGCTTCTTCTTGAAAATGATTCACCAAGAAAAGAGGCCTTTTATAATTGAGATTACGCGCGCGGCATCACGGCCTGGGTCAAAGATCCTTTTGGGCTCCCACTGGAAGGCGGTGCCACTTCACCGTAAGTACTTGCTATAGAACGATCGTCATTTGCAACTCATTTGACGGCTGGCATTCAGAACATGATTAGCGTACGGACAATGTGTGTGTGTGTGTTCGCAGTCTTTTGTGATGTCTCTGAAGTCTAGAATAATGTGGGTATGTAGTTAGTGTGGCTTCCTGGTTAATTTTAGCTCGGTTTCAAAATGACCTAGTTTTAACTGCCATCTATTGGCCAAATTCGCTAGTTCAAGTGGGAAAAAAACAAAATATTTCGTCTGCTTTTTGAGACATTTTACCGGTTTGTTGAAGCAATATCTGACATAATCAACCAGAGTCTAAATCAAAAGTGTGTTATCTTAACAGCCAAGTGTTGATTGCTCAATCGAAAACACCTTTTTCATGGAAAAAGAACGAAAACAAAATGATGTGCGAACTCATGGCAAGCAAATATTTGTCTATTTCCCTCTTTCTCCATCGTCGGCATCAAGTACTATTTACGGTGCCGTGAAACCTAATGGAAATGATAATAATTGCATGAATGTGTATGTCGTTTCCTTTGAAGAAAATGCCAAGCATCAATTTGAACTGCTCGGCACATGGAACACTGACGACCTTCCAAGTGATGATAGTTCCTCGTGCTGGATTCAGCTAGTCAAAGAGTCACATTATGCAAAAATCAAAAGTGTTATCATTGGAGGTGTTTATGTTCCCCCTTCATGTGTCACATTGATTTTGTATGATGAAACTTTTCTTCAGTCAGAAATTTTAGAAAAAAGTGAAGATTGGAAAAATTCAAAGTGTTTGTGCCAACTTGGTAGCTTCCTGAGGTTGAAAAACAATGTAACTGTAGATAGGCATAAAGTTCCGAATGAAAAAGTCGAAGATTCTATTTTCAATCACTCCAAAGTTGTGCTTCAATTACGACAGAGAGCTCTTCAGTGGAAAGCATGGAGAAGATCCAGCCCAGACCTTGGTTCCACCAACCTTCTATGGATGATGGTTATGGACCTCGTCCTTGGGTTTTGTTTTGTGAAAATGTTTCACTCTCTTGGTGGAACAACCGAAGTGTTGGAAAAATTTCTCAAATCTGTCAAAGTAATTGCATCCTTATTCTTTTTTTTCTCCCTGAATATTAAATGTGTATAAATTCTGAATTAGCTGATTGCTGATTATCTACAGCTGCTGATTGAGTGGCTAATGGGGGTACCTGTTGGTCTAAAACTCAATAGGCCTTTGTCGACTGTCCTAGGAAAATTCTTTCTCTATCACCTTTACTTATGGAAGACATACATAGGTAACTACTATCTCTAAATGATGAAATGCAACCATTCTAACCAGACATTGTTCCAAAAGATATTATCAGGCCTATTGTGTCTACTGTTATATTCATTTCGTCAACTGTTGGCTTAATTGGGCTTTCATTCCAAATGGCTCTACTTAGTGACTTGATAACAATGGCCTCACTCCACTGCTACTGCTTCTATGTCTATGCAACTAGGTACATTGACCTAAATTATTGTTTGACAAAGTGTTTGGCTGAAATTAAATTTATTGTTTGATCATTTAGGCTTTACGGTGTTACCCTGAGTGGTCTTCGATCAACATTTCGAATGTTTGGCGGACGTAAATGGAATCCACTACGTTCACGGATTGATTCGGGCGAGTTTTCGTGGGACCAACTTTGTGTTGGCATGTTCATCTTTTCCAGTTTGCTCTTACTCCTGCCAACCCTTCTGGTCTACTACATCGTTTTCCTAGCTGTAAAAAATTAAATCAAATGTCTTCACTTCATCCTAAAAACGTTTGCATGTTCACTGTTTTCCTCTTAACAATGCAGTTGCGGCTTTGCGTATTGTTACTTCAAGGAGACCCTAAAACGCTTTATCTGGATCATCAACAGTATACCTTGTTATTCGTTGCTACTCTGGATTCTTGGTTCACCATCTCTAGCCGGTAACAATGAAACGAGTTTTTCCAAACACCAAAACATTTTTGTTGTTACTAATTACGATGACAAATTTTGTCTAGGGGATGTCCTTTTCGAAGTAATTCCCGGTAGAGATTCTACGTTGAAACTAGTCTGGATTAAACTTCCTCTCGTAGAGAGCATGATACGCTCATTGAATCCATCCTCACCGAAATATCCTCACGTCAACTGGTCCCAGAGATTGAATGAAATGGTATCTGGCGATTTAATTTATCCTCTATAGGAATTGCTCAATGCTGATGAGGAGGGGATGTTTGCGAAAAACATGCGTGGGGTACGATGACCTTACATTTTGTTTTATAAATGCTGGCCAGAAATGGCAATATGTTTTCGTAATTTATTTTAACCGTTTCTACTCATCTTTAGAAAATAATTACAGCTAGATAAAGGCTATCTTTTTTAAAATAGTCCCGAAATGATAAGGTAAACAAAACAACTTCGTTAGTTTATTGTTTATGCAATGCAAACCAAATCAACCAACTGTTTCAAATTACAGATAAATTTATCAAATGACAGAAGCTTTAGATTCTGTCTGTTCGACCAGTAAATGATTTTCTTTGTTGACTCAGTTGCCGTTGACTGAACTTAAAACCAACATACAAAAAAAGCGATTACTACTAGGATTTTGTAAGTATTTATGTCCTTCGAATTCCATCATTATCAGCCGCCTTACACCTTTGTATCATTCTACGCCTGATGTTCAATCAGAGACTGGAGCAGTTTCAAACTTAATGGTAACAATATTTACGTCTGGCTAAAGTAAAGCTAGCATGTCAGTCACGTAGCCAACTCCTGTGTTTGTCAAGGTATTAATGTTTCGAATTGTTTACTCTAAGGGAGCTTCTTCAGTAGCCAAGAAATGACACTTTCTTATCTTTTACTTGGTGCTGCTTACACAAGAGCGTGGCCTGTGTACAATATGAAGCGCGTCCGTCCCTTCTGTTCTAAATCTCTTGCAATCTGGAACCGCTGCCACACCTGGCAGGAAAAGGTAAACAGATCTTTTGGGAATGTTCTCACTAGCGGCCTGGATTTACTGATCAGTCAAAGCGTACAGCTTTGTTTGTACAAAACACTCCCCTCCGCCCTCCTTGTATTAAGACCATGGTACAGATATTAAGATTGTTACTGTAATTGAGATTTCGTAGTGATTTGAATGTCAATCATGTTTAAAAAATCTTTATCAAAATCCAAGTTTTAGTCGTGGATGCAGTAAGAGCAAATCTTTTCACCCGCGACATTAATTTTAAGTAAAACCATACACAAATTACGAAGTGTATTCCTTGTATTATTTTTTCTTTTCGGGTAATATTAGTTTGTTATTTTTATCTAATTTGTTCTGAAAATGGTAATAATTAGTATCCCGGGTGATTACTAATTAATTGAAATAGACGATTAAAATACGTGGGTGAGTGACAGTCACGGAAGAACAAACAAATGAAAGAATTTAATATGCGAATGGGAAATGGAAATCCATATAGAAAGAAGTTTAGGTATGTCTCTGCAACGGGGTTGAGGTGAAGGTGATCAACGCGGGACTTTAACTTATTCTTCAGCAGCAATTCATCTGAAACGGAGATGTCGGAAAGGTCGTTGGGAAACAGTCCTTGATTGATATTCTCCTTGTTGTTTTGTTTGGTATCCGTCATATTTCTTGTCACGTTCAACTGCTTAGCTGATGCCGATGGAATGTCAAACGTTTCTCGGCGACTGGAAACTCGTGCTAAAGTCCACTTCAAACGCCTCGAAATTGGCGGAAGCCTTGCGACGTGAATCCATTTGTAACTGCTTCTCTTGCTCCATTTCAGCACGCTCCTTCTCGATGTCGTCCATCGACAAGAAGAATCCTGTTGCCTGGCCCTGAGGACGTAACGGCTTGCGTTGTTGCCGTCCAGCTTCTTTGGATACGACTGCCGGAGACGGAGCGGCAGAAAGTTTAGCAACACCAAGTTTAGGAGGAGCTTTGTTAACAATTGGAGCTGCCGCAGGGTTTTCTGGGACCTACAAAGAAGAAAGAAAATGAATTTAGTATGCAAATCAAAGTGGCTGAAATGTAAAGAATGCTTACTTTGAATGCTTCGGCAGGATCATACTTTTTCTGACCAGACAACTCTTTGACACGAGCATCAGCTTTTTGTCGCGCCTTCTTCTCTTTCTCTAGGGCTAGATTCTTTTCCGCCAATTCCTTCCGCAAATTGAAAATATCTTGTTTTAGTTTATCCAAATGATGAATCTTCTGTTTGCTGTTTTGGTGACCTAGGAGCTGCGTGTACTTTGCTGCGAGTGAAGCCATAGAGCTCTCGGCATATAAGGCTTGGCTGAGCAAGGCTTTTTTCTCTGCTTCGTACATTTCCAATTGATCCTATATTGAGAAAGGTTAAAGTCAGATTAATTTTATGCGATATAGTTCATATAACTTACCCTGAAAGGCTCAATACGAGCTTGAAGATCCTGGTATTCCTTTTTCAGAAGTAAGTAGGCTTCGCGATCTTTCCGAAGGGATTCAAGTTCATTGTCTACCGGTTCTAGTGCCTCGCGAACGGCCGTTAAGATAGCTTCTTCGTGATCATGCTCCATCTTCTCGATTTGACGCAAACTAGCCCAGCGAATTTCTTCCAAGTCGCGCTGGGATTCCGCCAGTTGAGTTTGAAGATCCTGTATTTTTGTACTATTGATTTCTTCAATTTCCCGAGTTTGCACGGAGAGCTTTTCAATCAACATGGCTCGCTCCTGGTCGTATTGTTCACTCAAGGGCAGCAAGCTGTGCTTCAGTTTGAACCTTCAAAAAACAACAAAAAACAAAAACAAACAAACAAACAAAAAAACAAGGTTTTAATTGCCTGATACTGCTTCCAAGAAAATTGTGTAATGTAACAACCTGAAACACGGCGACATCGTCACGGGCAGCATCGCGTTCTTCCTTAATTCGCACCGTCTCCTCTTTGGATTGCTGAAGTTGGGCACGGATTTCTTGCAAATGACTCTCAAACTCCTGAACTGACTTTTGATTTTGCTCGGTTAATTGGGCCATGATACTCGTTTCCCGTTGAATCCATTCATCGGCCGTTTCCTTCTCACGCCGTCGTAGCGTTTCACCCAGATGTGTGATTTCGTTTTCTTTGAACTGAATCGCGTGTGTCATTTTCTCAACTTCGGCTTTGTGATGGGCTTCTTTAGATTCCGCCGCGGCGAGCACAGCTTGAAATTCCAGACGAAGATAATCCAAACTTTGCTGAAGCTCTTGACTCTGAATACAAAAAAGATTAGTTGTCTGCAAAAACGTGTTAAATGAAATCATTTTACATTGTCCATAGCTTCTTCGTAATTTTTGTTCAGTTTCTCAACAACAGCCTCATGGTGCTTGTTAACAGCTTCCATTTTACTCTCGTAGCTGCTATTCAATTCAGCCAGTTCTTTGGCATGAGCACGAGCAAGATCCTCCTTTTCCATTTCAAGTTTTCGCTCTAGTGCTGTAAAAGTCATGCGGAACGCCTCTTGTAACTTCTGCAACTCTAACAGATTGTGACCTTTCAGAGCTTCAACGGTTTCATGATGCACGGCAGACAACTGCTCACGTTCAGCGATGAATTTTTCTTCTTTAGCAGCGATAACCTTTTCGTAATTTTTGTGGAGAGTTTTGATTTCGTCAAGGTGTTGCATGGACATTTGGGATACGACATCTTCGTGAGTAATTTTTATGTCCTCGATTTCTTTCTCCTTTTTCTCTAGTTCTTTCTGCAAAGTTTCTTCGTTCACGGAAAGTTTGCTGACTAACTCCGAAACTTGTTCTTCCTTCCTCGTCGCTTCTGATCGAATCGAATCGATTACATTCTCGTAAGATTTAACCAATAATTCTTTCTCCTGTTCGGCTTGAGCTTTCATCTGAACTTTTTCGACTTCAATCTTTTCTTCCGTCATGATACGTTCTTGTTCAACACGGAGCACGTCAGCGACCAGCTGACTATTGCTCTCACGAAGCATTTCAAGATCTAGTTGAAGCTTATTTACGGCTTCCTTCATTTCGCTTGTTACCTTCTCGATCTCGGCTTCTTTTATCTGCAAATTCTTCTCAACTAACGCCCGAACTGCGAGACAATAAATCACTTACAAATAACAAGTGGAATATTAACCGCAGATGAGATCCTACCTTCTAATATGTCCTTTTTCTCACGCTCCAAGGTCTCAAGCGCAGCTTCGTGTAATTCACGATAATTATTAAGTTGGACGCTGTGATTCGATTGAAGAGTAGCCAGCTGATTAGCATGATCTTCGTGGGCTTCATTCATCTGAGTCTCCCAGTTGGCACGCTGTCGTTCGAAATCAGCTTCCTTTTCGCAAAGGCGATTCTCGAATTCCGTCTTTAGCTCTGATAAAATGGAATTCCGGTTTAGAAAAGGGGATGACACATTTAGAGAGTAAGAACTCACCAAGCTCCAGATTTTCTCTTTGTTGACTCATCTGCCACATCAAGATTTCTTTTTCTGTCTGGTTACTATTTTAACATGTGAATTAGAATTGAACTTGAAGTTTTATTATTTTATAAGGCATACTTATCATTTAACCTCTTCAGCTTTTCATCGTACTGACTGCAAGAGAGGATATGTGCCTTTTCAGCTTCCTCAAATTGTTCCTGTTGAGCACGTAGCTGTTCTGTAAGTTGAAGGTGGTTTTGCTCTAGAAGCATTAATTTTGATTCGTAATCAGAACGCAAATTTTCCTGCTCGCTCCGACGTTGTTCCTCAGATCGTGTTTGACACTCAGCGATGTCTAGTTCAAGTGAGCGCTTCATTGATGAATATCTACAGAATGGGGAGAAAAAACTCATCGTACACAATCTGCAGTATCAAAGTTAAATCTTATTACTTGTCTTCTGCTTGAACGCGACTAGTCTCGAGTTTCTCTTCTGCAACGTCGAGTTGAACCTTGAGGGTTTCAATTTCATCCATTTTAGTTTCCAAGGTGACACCAATTTGCTCACATTCTATAAAGAGCAAAAGAAAATAAAGAAGACAAAAAACACATTTCATTCTATTAATAAACAAATAAAAATGTTTCTATTTCTAGGCGAAATTACTTTGATGAAGATGCAACCTTTCGGCTTCTATTTCATCTCTTGACGATTCAAGCCGAGAAATTTGCTCCCGATGACTTGTTTGGAGATCATTGATGTGGGCGCTATGGTCATTCGCAAGCTGGGATAAAGCAGTTGCGTGATTTTGATGCAGCTCATCTATCTGTTTCCCGTATTCAAATTTGATTTGCTCGCTTTCTGCGTCATGTTCAGCGACGAGCTGTTGCAAGTTGTTTTCAAGCTGTTGGACCTGTTCTTTGTTGGCTGCTTGCATCGCTTCCACCTCAGTTTTATGTTGAATTTCTTGAGCACTCAAATCTCTTTGAAATGACTCTTTCATCATATCAATCTCTTTCACAAGCTCAACCCTTACTGCAAAAAAAAAAGAAAAAAGACAGACTGAATAGTATTATCTTAAACGACTATAATACTAAAAACTACGCATACCATTTTCCAAGTTTTCAATCTTCAGACTAAATTCGGAGACTTTGCGCTTCCATTTCCTTTTTTTCGTCGTTGGCTTGTTTCAAAGCAGCTTCTAACCTACAAGTAAACGCAATTTTGTCATCTGACAGCGGAAAACCCATGATAGAAGGTAGTTCAATACTCATATCGCAAAGTTTCTTCTTTTTCGAAAACTCGCTTTAAATCCTCAATTTCGGTAGTGACTCGTAAAACCTCTATTTCTTTCAGCTCCAAGTCTGCTAGTGCATTGTCGCGTTCTAGTTCAGTCAAAAGCAAAATTCTATTGAATTATACGTTCTTTAAAATAAAGGAAGAAGATTTACCGTTTTCCAATAATTGCTTTTCCTCTTCTAGCGATTTAACACTTTCAAGCTTCGATCTAAGGTCTAGAATGGTTGTGTTGAGCATTATAATTTCTGCCATATTGTCACCTTCATTGGCTTGAGCAGGTTCCTTGTTTTCTTTATTGTCAATGTTATGTGTATCACTATGCCAAAACATTGGTTTAGGAGGCCTTTCATATGATAATCCTTTTAAGGATCTTGGATCTTACTTGATTGGATGGTTTCTCCTTCTTAAGAGCTGATTTCTTTCCATAGTTATGTTCCTTAACTCTTTTTCAAGATCTGCTATTTGTTTGTTACAGTGGGTATGATCTTTCTTTCCCTAAAATAAATATGAATCAGTAGTTTCACAGGTTTAAATTGAATGTTGCAAGACAAGACAAGACAAGACAAAAATTTACCTGCACAGACTTTGAGGTAGCAGTGGAGTCTGTTGAACCAATAGATGATGAAGAATGGGATCGTGTCATCTGTAATGCAGTGTAATATTACAAGCAAGCCCACAATTTTGAAAGTACATGTTTAAAAAAAACAATATTACAGTTCCATCTTGTTGAGGTGGTTGTAGGTGGTTAGGTGTTGAACCCTGGGGAAATCTATCTCCTTTTGGAAAACTTATTACGCCAGTTCCAAATGGATGCTTTGGATCATAAGCAGTTGGGGGAGGTCCACAAACTAAAAACAAGAATTGATGTTTTAAACCTTTCAGGTGGTTAAGGACTGAAGACTTCAAGATATACAACTGTGTCATAATTTACCAGACGCGACTAGGACTAAGAAAAACATTGATAATTAACTACTGACCTTTTTCTGGTTCAAAACGTTTCGCTTTAGCAAACGACATGTTAAAACTCTAAATAGTAATAGAAATATGTTAAATGAATCAAATCTTGGCGAAGGATTGACAAAGCTTTGCTAAAAACTAATGTCAATCTCTTCCATTGGCTTGTAGGGGACTGAAATCACTGGTTGAGGAGAGGGGTTTGAATATTGAATCTGCTGTAACCGTCGTTGCACACGTTTGACCGTTAGGGGATTTAAGGCGCGCTTTATTCAACGGATCTCAAAGGGGACTTACGACAACCAATCAAGAAAGGGAACCAACCATCTAGCGGCGCCACAGGAACGTGTAATTTCTTTTTTATATAAATTTCATTTTTTATTCATTACCATAAAAAATTTACATTATGCCTGCCTTAATTTATTTTTGAGGAACGAAACATTCACAAACAAAACAACCTTCTCCATCGAAAAAAAAAGCATACCTAACACCGAAAAAATGAAGCATTAGCATAGGCCAGCAACCGTGGGTAACTTTGAAACTTTCTACTTTCTAGTTAGAAGTTCATGTGTTGTCTGCTTCGATGTTTATTTTGGCCGTCGGTCTTCCGGTGACACAAGCATTACTGTTCGAAGTTTCTACTCTTATAAATCTCCATGTGAATTAAATTGGAAAATTAAATGCAACTCCGTTAATGAGACTTTCGAAAAACTGTTACCACAACATCCGGTAAAGTTTTTTTTTTCCCGACATTGACTTCAGTGCACCATGGGCTGGAGCAAAGTAATTCATATAGGACCACTGTTCACAATTGGTATAACGTTTTCAATTGACATGGTTAGATTTTAATATTTTCCTTTATTAATGTTTTCCCGTAGTTGTCATTAAATCAATTGTTTGGTCAACAATTCACTGCAATTCCATGTGGTGGCCACCCTATCACTCTTGGCCTGGATTCATAAATGCCACCATTTTTCTCTTACTGAGTGCATCAACATTCTACAATTTTCTCTATTCCCTCCATGTTGGTCCAGGATATTTACCTCTCAAGTGGAAACCAGTAAATGCTTTGACTGGAGAAACCTTACATGAAAAGATTATGCATAACATATTGCATTTTGTTTAGAATAATGAAGATGATATCCAATATCTACAGTACTGTACAGTATGTGAGGGATATAAAGCCCCAAGATCTCATCATTGTAGAAAATGTAATTATATTAAGCAAAAAGAATACCTGCATATTATTGTGATTTGACTATGCTAAAAATATATGTATATTTCCCCACAGGCAATAGATGCATTATGAAACGGGACCACCACTGCATATTTATAAATAACTGCCTTGGACATTTAAACCACACCAGTTTCATTGGTAGGACAACCATTTTATTTTTTTAATATTTTCTAAATAATAATTCTCGTATTTCTTAGCGTTCCTGATATCTGCTATTATTGGATGCGCCCAAAGCATTGTCATCATTTCTTGCACAATGTATCGAGCTCTTCATCCGGTTGGTTACAGTTTGAAAACATTTATTTTTTTCCATAAACAAATGATAGATGACATTTTAATAGACCTATTACTATTACGACCATCCGGATATACAAGAAGTGCCTTTTGTAATGTTGGGACTTTGGCCCTTTGTGATAAGTTTAATTTCGTTAGGATTAGCGGCCGGAGTAGTATTTGCTGTTGGCTTCCTATTCTTCGTTCAGGTTCAAATAAATAATTATCATTTTGTTTTACTATATCATCAAGTATCTTGTACATTTCGCAGATGAAAGTGATTTTAAGGAACCAAACAGCCATCGAAGACTGGGTCCATGAAAAAGCTGTTTATCGTCGGGAAGGAACGGATGAACCCCTTTTTATTCACCCATATAATTTAGGCTGGCGAGAGAATCTAGTTCAAGTGATCAATTGGTCATTTCAGCCTAAAGGTGATGGAGTCGAATGGAAAGTACGGGAAAATTGCCATAATTACTCATTTACGGTAAAATTTGATCTAATTACTTTTCGTTTGTCTTTTACGTAAGGTTTTTAATTGTTTTTTTTTATATTTTTATTATTATATAATTATAGATAGAACAAATTGAACAGAAAAAAATAAAACGCGAACGCTGTGTTGAATATGTTGTGGAAAAAGCATATAGTGGAAGGTGGTTCCCGTTTATTAGTTTCGGCATCATGGTATGTCTCCGACCGCCATGTAGCGACGAGACGAGAATCCCTCTGCGGATAGGCGATAAATTGGCAGTAACTCGCTGGAAAAAGTATATTTTAATGCAGTGTCCAGCCAGTAATGATAGTTTGTTTAATGCTGTTAATGTGTTAGGTATTGGCTCTATGGCGAAATTCAGGAAAGAGGACAGGTTCAAATGAATCCCACTGAACGTCGAGCACTACGCGGATGGTTTCCTCGCTTGTCCTGTTCTCCTTCCTATATCGAATACGAAAAGGAAGAATGAAATTGTAAGTGTTTCTTTGGCCGAAAAAACAAACAAACAAAACAAAACAAAAATAAAATAAAATAACAATAATCATTAAACTTTCTATAAAACATCACTTTGCTTCAAAGCAAAACCTTTTTAAATGTTCATGTTGTTGAAAATGGTTCGAATGGTTTCTGTTAATATACCACGTCTTAAAATTGTATTTGCCTGGCCTAATTACCATACTATCATGTAATTACTATAAAGTAAAAACTGTTTTTTTTTTATATTGTTAAAGCAGAGTCATGGAGGGGAATCGTATTCATCGCCGGAAAAGATCCGTTTAGATTGTCGGTCAAAACGGTGGGGGATTTTTATACTTGCGTTTCGTTTCGTTTGTTTTTTTGATTTTTGTTGTTGTTTTTTGTTTTGTTTTTTTTTTTGATTTGTTTTAGTTGTTGTTTTTTTTGTATTTTTAAAATCTATGTATATGTTTAAAGAATAAACTTTTTAATGAAAAAATTGTTTTTATTTTTGAACATTTTATTAGAACAGAAGTAGAATATTTATTATTTGATAGGTATATTAATGTTTACATTTAACGATTTTATTTAGGATTAGTGAATGATAAATTTTAAGTGTTACTCAGCCAAAGCTTTAATTTGCATTCGTGTTTCCGTGGGAGTTTTTATTAAGAGGTATCTATTGTGGCATTGTAAAAATTACAATTATCAAACAGGTACTTTCCAAATTTTATTTTCCTGCATCACTTTTTTTTCTTTTCGGTTATCCACTTTCGGGCCACCAACATTGATAGTCTTAAAGCAACCTTCTAGCCTGATCATACTATAACCATTAGCTATTGGTTTTTCATGTAAAATGTATTAAATAATCAAATAATCAAATTTCTCTTGATTTGTTTTGTTTTTTGAATAAAACTCTCTTTAAACCTTGTTTTTTTAAATTTACTTGTGTTTCTTGGTATTTAACTTATAATAATAATGGTATTTGATTCGCGTTCAAATGTCTTTTTTGTGGTTTTAACTATAAAATCAGTAAATATACATCAAACATGCTGGATATAAAGAATCTTAATATTATTTTTGTTTTTACCAAACACTAAAAATGTCTGTTTCCCCAATGTCTAAATAAAATATTATTACGTTCTTTTTGATTTTCGTAGTTTTCGGATCTGGTTTTAAGCGCTATCTATTTGTGATTTCTCAAAATATTAAGGAAAATTCTTAACGATATTTTTTCATTTAATCGATCAGCGCGTATTGACCCGAGCGACAAAACGCAAAATTGATTCATTTAGAATTTTTCCTTTTCATATTTTTGATGAAATTCCAATAGATGCGTTTTAATACCTATCGATTGCCGTAAAACTTCAAATTCGCTGAAACTTAGAACGTATTAATTTTTTATTTTTCATTTTGGGGGGGGGCCAAACTTTTTTGGTTCTTATACACCAAATAAACAAAATATATTATTAGATTCTTTATTATCTCTGATTTTTTGTTTTTTTTTTTTTGTTTAAACCCATTCATAAAATTTACCCCTTTCCCCTTTTGGCTCCATATCAATTTTACTTTCTTTTTTATTAACGTTTTAAATTCAATTGTAAACACATAATTTAAATAAAAACTCAATGTGTTTTAAAGAGTAAGAAAAATTTTTTTTTAAAAAAAAAAAAAGCAAATTCATGAGTGAAAAATTTGATTTTTGTTATTTATTCTTTTTCTTGAAAAATCCTATTGCTTTAATGGTTTATTCTTAGTATTTTTTGATACCTGAAAAGGGAAATAAAGAGTGTGTCAGGGTATAATAAAATTTTGTGAGATTACCTGTTTATAATTGTGTTAATTTTTTTCATGCCACAATAGATTACCTTTTTAAAAAAAAATTTAATTCAAAAAAAAAAGAAAAAAAAAACACACTGAATGCAAATTTAAAGCTTCATAAAAGCATTTCATAAAATAAATTGTTAAATGGTAAGAAATTATTAATATTATCAAATAATAATATATTCTTACTTCTGTTCTAATGTAAAATTTGTTTGGTAAAAAATGTAAGCATTTTTTCATTAAAAGTTTATTCTTTTAAACATATACATAGATTTTAAAAATACAAACACAAATACAACTAACTTTAAAACCAAATCAAAAGAAAAAAAACAATAAACGTAATAATGACAACATAGCTAAACAATCAATAAAATTGGAACGCCCCGGTGTTGAACGGAAAAATGAATAGCATAGTATCGGAACTTCCGTTCCCCCCTGGTCCGTTTTGACCGACATTAACATCTTTTTGATATTTTGAAATCGTACAGCGACTACTTAGTACGGTACCTACCCAACTGTTGACTTATACTTGAGTTTCGTCTGCTTTTAGAACTGGTTGGATGTAAAGCCAAGAAGTAAAATTGTATTGAACAGAGAAGCAAATAAGTGGAAACGAGAACATGGAAAACACAAGTAAATTAGTTGCTAGGTAAATTTATCGAGTAAGTTAGTAACAAAATATCTTGAACACAGGAAATGTATTAGATTTTTTCCAAAATATTGTGGAAAAAGAACCTGAAGTTTCAGCAGCCGTTGCAGCTATCCGCACGTTGATGCATATCCTGGAAACCTTTGGCGGTAAGTTTCATATTTGGGAATCCAATGCTCTTAAAATCATTACTCTTAAAACAAACTATACACAGACAGAACACTCCGTGGACTTTCTGAAGAACTAAGGAAAGCCACAGAAGAAATGAAGAAAGCTGATTGCTCTATTACATCAGTTCAGTCAGGCTGTGAGCTTTTTCAACGATTCATCACACTGACTGGTGCTCTTGATCAATCTGTATGTTTTTTTATGTTCTCCTTATTATGATTAATGCTTAACAAGAGTATCTCTTCTAGAATATCAAAGAATGCAAGGACATTATGAAGAAACGGGGAGAAATATTTTTAAGGAAATTACAAGAAGCAAGGCCTAAAATAGCTAAACTGGGTGCTCCTTTTATCCTTGATGGACAAAAAATTCTCACTCACTCCAAGTCTAGAGTGGTTCTTCAGACGTTACGTGAGGCTGCACTTACTTCAAAGAAACGTTTCCATGTTTTCATCACCGAGTCGTATCCGGATCAAAGTGGTGTGCTCATGAGAAACGAACTGTTGAAACTTAACATTAGTTCAACCCTTATTTTGGATTCGGCGATGGGTTACGTCATGGAATCGGTAGATTTGGTGCTGGTTGGGGCTGAAGGAGTTGTAGAAAGTGGGGGTATTATAAACAAGGTTTGATGACTTATGTTAATCTAATAATTGAACCCATTTTTCAATATGTCATTTGATTCTGTAACAGGTGGGAACATACACTATGGCACTCTGTGCTAAGGAAATGCACAAGCCTTTTTACGTACTTGCGGAGAGCTTCAAATTTGTCCGTCTCTACCCGTTGAACCAACGTGATTTGCCTCAAGAATTAAAGGTATGCGCTGAAATATTTGTTGGAAACATTCAGTTTCAGCAGAACACAAATTCTTTAAATCTAGTTCTCATCAAGTACCATTAAGTCCAACTCCAATCTTCTCGATCAGCATCCGCAAGTTGATTATACACCTCCTGGATACATAACTTTACTTTTTACAGATTTGGGAATTCTAACACCATCGGCTGTCAGTGATGAATTAATTAAACTCTATCTATGAAAAAGAATCTTACTAGGATTTACAAGCAATTGCAAGTGTAAATAAAAATTTGGGTTAAAACTTTTTTTTCTGCTCGAGAATGGCTTAATTCTTTGCTTTGAATCTTTGTATTTTTATTTATTTTTTATTTTATTTTATTTTTTTGCTTTTGTTCATTCCGAGTTGACACATTTTTTGTAATTGTAAATATGCAGTAAAGCAAAAGTCCGCCAGGTGGCAACCTTATCATTGGTCTAAATGTAAACCGTTGAGAATTCAAAGTTAGCTTCCCCATAGATTCTGCCCATAACATCAGTCATGGGAAAAGAATATGATAAAAACGATATTGTTGAGTCTCCCAAAATAAGCATTGAAGAAAATTTTGTGCGACAAATGGAAACACAGAAAGATCGGGTTCCTGAAGAAATTCCTAGAGAAAAGAATGGTCGCATCTATGACATCGAAAAAAGGAGATCAAGTCTTAGAAGAAGCATAAACTGTGGTTCAGGAGCGACCTTCCGAGGTAAAGATTTAAGCTAAGTTCTTTGTAAATCTGTTTTGTAACATTGTTAATAAATTTTATTCTTATGCTTGACAGCTGCTTGTGCTGCAGTAGACCCTTCATTGCCTCCCGCAGACATAAAACGTAAAATCACAGAACTGTGTCTGAATCAAACTCTTTTGGAAATGAAGCTAAATGCCTTAGAAAAAGAGCAAGATGCAGTGGCAGCCTTTTCGGAAAGCCTTCGAAATAAGGTGGAGGAAATTCTTCATAAAGTTCAAAGTTTAACGGGAGATGAGCTACCTGCTCATAAGCAAGAGACACAGACAAGAACAGCCATAAAAAAGATGAAAGAAGAAAAAGTATTATGGAATGAAGAATTTAAGAAGAGAAGGGAAGCCTACTTAGAGGCTAGGAACAAGTTAAAAGATGTTATGAAGGGGAAGCTCCATATTGAGACAGCTCGGCTGAAGTCTGAAGATGTGAAGTTTCTGAAGAGCTTGCCAGATTTCACTGCAATCAACAACAAAATTGTTTCATATCAAAACCGCCACTATATTGGCCTGGTGCACTTGGAGAATAATTCTCAGCGAATACATCGCTCATTAGCTATGCTAGGGCGTCAACTTGACGAGGTTCAACATGTGATAATCCCAACTTTTAAATGGACATAATCTACTCCAATCCTTGTTAGCCTGGAAAAGCACTGTATGTAAAAATCTTTCCTCACACTTGTCTGCCTTCAACCTTCACATTTTAAACAACGTTTATTAAACAAATAATTGAAATATAAAATTTCTCATTTAACGGATGAGGCTGGCTTTCTTGCTGACGTATGACATGTGGTGAAGGTATTCTTGGCGGTAAAGTCCCCCCCGGATCTCTAATATGAATTTTAGCTTGCCCACAACTTGTTCAATGGTTTTGATGTCACACTCTATTCGCAAACGCCTCCATTTTCTCTTGTCTGTGTCGTAATACATTATAGCCACTGAGGCTGGTACTGTTTGCAGATGAACACAGTCGACTATCACCTCGATAGGTAAACGAGTGGGTTTGAGATTAGGCCGTGACCACAACAGTGTTGTTACCGATCGACTAGTTGGACAAGGCTTAATTTCAACTTGATCCCACGAAATTCCTGTGTATAATGTTATCGGTGAATCAGTCTTGAATAAATATTTTATAAACGGTTTAATTTACCCAAAGTAATTTCTGTTTTTGGTCGAACTTTGTGTAGCAGAAACCCCTTGAAAGAATGGTAATCGGTAGATTCCAAAACGGTCCCACGATCATCTGGTTTCTCAGCAGTTAGCTGGTCCGTCGTCTTGATAGTTTCATTATCTTTTTTCACCTCTTTCGGGGGCTGCGTAGAACGAACCAACGCCAGTGAGGTAAATCCAAACTTTCCGACTACCTCTTTAGGTTCGAGGCAAGGAAAATCGGCATCGGGACTACCGTCATCTTCGGCAATAAAAAGGGCGTAGTTGTCCACGGTTCCACTGGAAAATCTATTAGTTTTCAACTTTTATCGTGAGAAAAGAATATGTCTACCTTAGCGGAGGTTCTCGTTTCTCTTGGCTATACTTGTAGCATACAAGACCGATGAGTTCAAAAACTTTTGCAGACGCAATAACGCAAACGGTCATGGGGAAGTTGCGTTCTTGTGTAGTTTGCATGCTTAAAAATATCCTTATGGTCCTAATGGGTGCTCTCAGTTGGGAATTGCCATCAAACTTGGCGTATTCTATGAACGGCGAGTCGGGATCCGAAGCGTGTTCAGCCAAGAGACGAGCAAGAACAGACTTGGAATTCTGAAAAACCACCTCCTTCTTGGCAAACAATTTTGTCTTTTCTTCATCCAGATTTGTCAAATCTGGCTCTTTCCATCTAATAGTACTTATCATAGCTGCTGCCTGCTGTTCTTTCTTCATCTTTTCTAGCCTCACTACGGTGTTAAGCCTTCTTCTTCTGGTTCCAAAGTCATCATTACCATTTCCCAGGGATCTTGTATGAATCCTCCCATCATCATCAAATTCTTCCTCTGAATCATCCAAGTTCCCAAACCACAACTTTTTTCCCTCTTCTCTGATCTTCTTTGGTATATCAGCATTCTGCAATATCATTTCACACATACCTGAAAACAAACTATCAGGTAATTACCATAATTGTAGTATATTTAAATGACCCAAATATTCACCAGTATCATCTGAATACAAGAACGAGTTTCTGACATGGGAGAGAATCCAGTACTTGTTGTCATAAAAAGCCATTATACGTGCGTATTGGAATTAGCTTTTGATTCGAACATAAGCGATTGGACAAGTATATCGTACTTGAGTAACGAAGCATTTAACTATTGTCTATGAAACATAGAAGCATCACGTATTTCTTTTACTTGAACACTGAAAGCGACACGTTTAACCTTATGTTATTGTTTTCTTCGTTTATGAATTTTTGACAGCTGGAGCTTCTGCTAGGCGCCAGCGTTGCTGTGTCTTACATGAGTGATTTTCCTTTGTACGAAATGTAGTTGTACCCGACAACCGCCAGGAGGTTGCAGAACACTAGGGAATCCAGCTAATGGTGTTTTACCTTTTTTTTTTTTTTGTGTACTTTGTGAACACCGAATGCACGCAACTCCAAGAAAATAATTACCGTTAAGACTAGTAATAATGATTTCATGTTGCTAATGGACCATTGTTTAGAATTTGAAACTTTAAAAAGCAAAGTCCTTCAAATGAACAATTGGCAAAATCAGAACACCTGACGCGCCATGTGGTGCTATTGAATGTGTTGCGGTTTTCGAGCAGTAGTACAAAAACCTGATGTCTTTTGTGCCATCTCAACATAACTAGTCGGGTAAGTAATGAATTTATTGTTTATAATATATATTATTTTCTAATTAGTTACTGTGAATTACTGTGATGTCAAATTTCATTGGTTTCAAAATTTTCTGCCAGATCTGTTAATTTATTGTATTGGTTGTCTCATTTCTGGACGTTACAGTACGATTCAGTTCAAACAGCATGCTAACATGTTAAATTATCGAAAGATTATGCAGGTCGTAAATGAGTATTGTCACATTTACTGGGAAATATTTAAAAGTTTCCTCTCAAATGTCAGCGTCTAAATTGGGATATTTTTCACGGTCGTTAATTTTGCAATCGGGTTGCTTATTTCTTCACCGACCACTGGCGGGAGTGGTCGTGGTGGACGATTCAGTTGTGCTAGTTGTAGAAGTGGAGTCGGTGGTAGTACTATCGGTCGATGTGGTGGTGGTTGCATCTGTTGTAGTGGTTGAAGTTGATCCAGTGGTTGTTGAATCTGTCGCTGCAGAAGTCGTTCCCTCCGTAGTGGTAGTAGCTGCTGTGCTAGTTGAGGTAGACGTGGCTGCTGTGGTGGTCGAAGTAGTCTCGGGAGTGATTGAGCTAGTCGCAGATCCCGGGCACAAGGCCACTCCTGGCGGAAGACAATGAGCGCCTTTCAAAGTGTAGGTGGCAGTAGACGTAGTTGAAGTGACGGTGTCAGTAGTTGTGTACACGGTCTTTGTACTGGAGTAGAAACAGAATCATTTTGTGTCATTATAATCTGCAATTAATGACCATTTTCTCTCGAATCTTAAGGCAGATTACGTACCTAGTGACAAGGACGGCGGGAGTTGATTGCGGCCGTAACATTCCAGCAAAGATATTGGAGAGAAGCGAAGAAAATGCGTAAAAGGCGCCAAATAGGGGATCGGCTACGCGGAGTGCTGGTTGGATGGATGTTTTATCAAGCGATGATTGAATATTGTACGGAGACGTAAACTGTTGCTGGGCGGCGAACGGTTCGAATGCGACTACATTGGGGTAATGGGGCAATCTAGAAGGTGCCAC